>NC_092333.1:676990000-677090000 GCF_046630445.1 Rutidosis leptorrhynchoides | reverse complement strand
TAGTTAACATGATACTATGATAAGTAAACATATCATTAAGTATATTAATAATGAACTACATATGTAAAAACAAGACTACTAACTTAATGATTTTTAAACGAGACATATATGTAACGATTATCGTTGTAAAGACATTTAATGTATATATATAATATTAAGAGATATTCATACATGATAATATCATGATAATATAATAATTTAAAATCTCATTTGATATTATAAACATTGGGTTAACAACATTTAACAAGATCGTTAACCTAAAGGTTTCAAAACAACACTTACATGTAACGACTAACGATGACTTAACGACTCAGTTAAAATGTATATACATGTAGTGTTTTAATATGTATTTATACACTTTTGAAAGAATTCAATACACTTATCAAAATACTTCTACTTAACAAAAATGCTTACAATTACATTCTCGTTCAGTTTCATCAACAATTCTACTCGTATGCACCCGTATTCGTACTTGTACAATACACAGCTTTTAGATGTATGTACTATTGGTATATACACTCCAATGATTAGCTCTTAGCAGCCCATTTGAGTCACGTAACACATGTGGGAACCATCATTTGGCAACTAGCATGAAATATCTCATAAAATTACAAAAATATGAGTAATCATTCATGACTTATTTACATGAAAACAAAATTACATATCCTTTATATCTAATCCATACACCAACGACCAAAAACACCTACAAACACTTTCATTCTTCAATTTTCTTCATCTAATTGATCTCTCTCAAGTTCTATCTTCAAGTTTTAAGTGTTCTTCATAAATTCTACAAGTTCTAGTTACATAAAATCAAGAATACTTTCAAGTTTGCTAGCTCACTTCCAATCTTGTAAGGTGATCATCCAACCTCAAGAAATATTTGTTTCTTACAGTAGGTTATCATTCTAATACAAGGTAATAATCATATTCAAACTTTGGTTCAATTTCTATAACTATAACAATCTTATTTCAAGTGATGATCTTACTTGAACTTGTTTTCGTGTCATGATTCTGCTTCAAGAACTTCGAGCCATCCAAGGATCCGTTGAAGCTAGATACATTTTTCTCTTTTCCAGTAGGTTTATCCAAGGAACTTAAGGTAGTAATGATGTTCATAACATCATTCGATTCATACATATAAAGCTATCTTATTCGAAGGTTTAAACTTGTAATCACTAGAACATAGTTTAGTTAATTCTAAACTTGTTCGCAAACAAAAGTTAATCCTTCTAACTTGACTTTTAAAATCAACTAAACACATGTTCTATATCTATATGATATGCTAACTTAATGATTTAAAACCTGGAAACACGAAAAACACCGTAAAACCGGATTTACGCCGTCGTAGTAACACCGCGGGCTGTTTTGGGTTAGTTAATTAAAAACTATGATAAACTTTGATTTAAAAGTTGTTATTCTGAGAAAATGATTTTTATTATGAACATGTAACTATATCCAAAAATTATGGTTAAACTCAAAGTGGAAGTATGTTTTCTAAAATGGTCATCTAGACGTCGTTCTTTCGACTGAAATGACTACCTTTACAAAAATGACTTGTAACTTATTTTTCCGACTATAAACCTATACTTTTTCTGTTTAGATTCATAAAATATAGTTCAATATGAAACCATAGCAATTTGATTCACTCAAAACGGATTTAAAATGAAGAAGTTATGGGTAAAACAAGATTGGATAATTTTTCTCATTTTAGCTACGTGAAAAGTGGTAACAAATCTATTCCAACCATAACTTAATCAACTTGTATTATATATTATGTAATCTTGAGATACCATAGACACGTATACAATGTTTCGACCTATCATGTCGACACATCTATATATATTTCGGAACAACCATAGACACTCTATATGTGAATGTTGGAGTTAGCTATACAGGGTTGAGGTTGATTCCAAAATATATATAGTTTGAGTTGTGATCAATACTGAGATACGTATACACTGGGTCGTGGATTGATTCAAGATAATATTTATCGATTTATTTCTGTACATCTAACTGTGGACAACTAGTTGTAGGTTACTAACGAGGACAACTGACTTAATAAACTTAAAATATCAAAATATATTAAAAGTGTTGTAAATATATTTTGAACATACTTTGATATATATGTATATATTGTTATAGGTTCATGAATCAACCAGTGGCCAAGACTTACTTCCCGACGAAGTAAAAATCTGTGAAAGTGAGTTATAGTCCCACTTTTAAAATCTAATATTTTTGGGATGAGAATACATGCAGGTTTTATAAATGATTTACAAAATAGACACAAGTACGTGAAACTACATTCTATGGTTGAATTATCGAAATCGAATATGCCCCTTTTTATTAAGTCTGGTAATCTAAGAATTAGGGAACAGACACCCTAATTGACGCGAATCCTAAAGATAGATCTATTGGGCCTAACAAACCCCATCCAAAGTACCGGATGCTTTAGTACTTCGAAATTTATATCATATCCGAAGGGTGTCCCGGAATGATGGGGATATTCTTATATATGCATCTTGTTAATGTCGGTTACCAGGTGTTCACCATATGAATGATTTTTATCTCTATGTATGGGATGTGTATTGAAATATGAAATCTTGTGATCTATTATTATGATTTGATATATATAGGTTAAACCTATAACTCACCAACATTTTTGTTGACGTTTTAAGCATGTTTATTCTCAGGTGATTATTAAGAGCTTCCGCTGTCGCATACTTAAATAAGGACGAGATTTGGAGTCCATGCTTGTATGATATTGTGTAAAAACTGCATTCAAGAAACTTATTTTGTTGTAACATATTTGTATTGTAAACCATTATGTAATGGTCGTGTGTAAACAGGATATTTTAGATTATCATTATTTGATAATCTACGTAAAGCTTTTTAAACCTTTATTGATGAAATAAAGGTTATGGTTTGTTTTAAAATGAATGCAGTCTTTGAAAAACGTCTCATATAGAGGTCAAAACCTCGCAACGAAATCAATTAATATGGAACGTTTTTAATCAATAAGAACGGGACATTTCAGTTGGTATCCGAGCGTTGGTCTTAGAGAACCAGAATTTTGCATTAGTGTGTCTTATCGAGTTTGTTAGGATGCATTAGTGAGTCTGGACTTCGACCGTGTTTACTTGAAAAATGATTGCTTAACAAATTTTGTTGGAAACTATATATTTTTAACATGTGAATATTATGTGATATATTAATCTCTTAACGCGTTTGATATTATGTGATAGATGTCTACCTCTAGAACAAGTCCCATTGACTCACCTAATAATAATGAAGAGTCAAATGTAAATTGGAATGATTCGTGAACTGATTCACAAGTTCCCGAAGAGGAACCGGAAGAAGAGTCGGAACCGGAAGAAGAATCGGAACCGGATGAAGAAATAGAACCGGTGGGGGAAATAATAAAACGGTTAAGTAAAAGAAAATCCTCAACCAACCGACCAATGTTAATTATGGTCAATGGTGTTTCTGCCAAGGAATCAAAATATTGGGAGGATTACCAATTCTCCGATGAATCGGATTCCGACGAGAATTCCAATGATGTTATAGAAATTACCCCAACTGAATTTAAAATGGCAAAAGAAAATAATAAGGGAAAGGGCATAAAAATGGAGAAATCTAATTCCAACCCCGATGAACTTTATATGTATCGTCAACCCCCGAAGTCCTTAAGTTGTAACAATGACTCGGGAACCTCTAAACCACCAGGTTTTTCTAAACCAATGTGGAAAACGACGGCTCGTATTAGGGGAACATCATATATCCCTAGAAACTTGGCAAAACGAACCAAAACCGAAGAAGAAGAAACAAGCGAGTCGGAATAAGATAGTTGTATTCGTGTGGTGTAATATATGTAATATAGTGTGCTTATGCTTTATGATATATGTAAAAATTGCTTGTATTAATAAGTATTTTTTTTATGAATCTAACTCTTGTCTATTTTACAGTATAAAAACACAAAATGGATAGACAACTCAATATTTTAAGAGACCTACCTGGAGACATGATTGATGAAATCTTGTCTAGAGTCGGTCAGAATTCTTCGGCACAACTATTTAAGGCGAGATCAGTTTGTAAGACATTCGAAGAACGTTCCAAGAATGCCTTGGTTTATAAAAGGCTTTCGTTCGAAAGATGGGGGATATCACATTGGGAAATCCATAAGTTACGATGTGTTTACTTTGACGCATATATTGCGGGGAACCCAAATGCTATTTTACGCAATGGGTTAAGAAATTATTTTGACTCAATATATCCGAATATTGGACTTCATGATTTAGAAAAAGCGGCTAACATGCAACATAAAGAAGCATGTTATGCTTACGGATTAGTAATGTTCGCTTCTCACCAAAGTGAGAACAAGAACATCGGGCTACAACTATTAAACAAAACGTTCCCACAAGTAACGAAGTCGGTAATTGGGGTAAGAAATGAGGTTTTTAGATTGTTACGGGACTGTTGGACATTACGTAACCCTCGTCCCTTTGACGACGTTACAACACGCTATCTTATCAACGGCCATAACGGTTATGTTCCACAAGACCAAGGATGGGAAGTAATCCTAGTAAAACCAGAATGCATGACTTGTTTCTGGACGTATGAATTACGTGTCTTTATTGCCTTTGCTGAACGACTTGTGTACTAGCTAGAATTATCTTCACAACCATCTTGTATCAAATTTATTGTGTGCTATATTTCATGCTATATGTAAAATAAGCGGTATTGTAAGTTTGTAAAATATTGTGTAAAAGTTTGAACGCGAAATATTATTATAATCAATTTTTCATATAGAATTGTAGTAGTTGAATTGTATATTAGCTACTAAGTATGAACTTAACGGGTAGGTACTACCTGAATTTAAACTTATAAAACGCTAATATGAAGAAAAAGCTTTTATAAATGAGTTCATATTATGCTACGAAATACTATTAACTACTCTTAATATTCTGTATGATTAACTTGTTCCATTTGACTATTTTGAAGGAAATGGCACCGACTACTCGACACACCGTGAATATGAATGAAGAGGAATTCCGTACTTTTCTAGCTTCAAACATAGCCGCAGTACAAGCTGCGCTACATACCAACAATAAGCTTGGATCTAGCAGTACAGGAAATCGTGTAGGATGCACCTACAAAGAATTCACTGCCTGCAAACCTTTGGAATTTGATGGAACCGAAGGACCGATCGGATTGAAATGGTGGACCGAGAAGGTCGAATCGGTGTTTGCCATAAGTAAGTGTACTGAAGAGGACAAAGTGAAGTACGCTACGCATACCTTCACAGGTTCTGCGTTAACATGGTGGAATACCTATCTAGAGCAAGTGGGACAAGATGATGCGTACGCACTACCGTGGTCAGCATTCAAGCACTTGATGAACGAGAAGTACCGTCCCAGAACCGAGGTCAATAAGCTCAAGACAGAACTTAGAGGGTTACGAACCCAAGGATTTGATATTACCACGTACGAAAGACGATTCACAGAATTGTGCCTATTGTGTCCAGGAGCATTCGAAGATGAGGAAGAGAAGATCGACGCGTTTGTGAAAGGATTACCGGAAAGAATCCAAGAAGATATAAGTTCACACGAGCCCGCCTCCATACAACAGGCATGTAGAATGGCTCACAAACTAGTGAACCAGATTGAAGAAAGAATTAAAGAACAGACTGCTGAAGAGGCCAATGTGAAGCAAGTCAAAAGAAAGTGGGAGGAAAACGGTGATAAGAATCACCAATACAACAACAACAGCAATTACAACAATAATCGTAACAATTATCCCAACAATCGCAACATCAATCGCAACTACAACAAACGGTCCAACAACAACAACAACAACAGCAACTACAACAATCATCCCAACAACAATAATAACCGCAACAACAACAACAATCAGAAGCAGCTATGCCAAAGGTGTGAAAAGTATCACTCAGGGTTCTGCACCAAATTTTGCAACAAGTGTAAAAGAAATGGTCATAGCGCGGCGAAGTGTGAGGTCTACGGACCAGGGGTTAATAGAACGAAAGGAACAAATGGTGTCGGAACTAGTAATGGCGGAGCAAGTAGTGTCGGAGCAAGTTATGCCAATGTAGTTTGTTATAAGTGTGGAAAATCGGGCCACATTATTAGAAATTGCCCGAACCAGGAGAACACGAATGGACAAGACCGCGGAAGAGTTTTCAATATTAATGCGGCAGAGGCACAGGAAGACCCGGAGCTTGTTACGGGTACGTTTCTTATTGACAATAAATCTGCTTACGTTTTATTTGATTCGGGTGCGAATAGAAGCTATATGAGTAGAGATTTTTGTGCTAAATTAAGTTGTCCATTGACGCCTTTAGATAGTAAATTTTTACTTGAATTAGCAAATGGTAAATTAATTTCAGCAGATAATATATGTCGGAATCGAGAAATTAAACTGGTTAGCAAAACATTTAAGATTGATTTGATACCAGTAGAGTTAGGGAGTTTTGATGTGATAATCGATATGGACTGGTTGAAAGAAGTGAAAGCAGAGATCGTTTGTTACAAAAATGCAATTCGCATTATACGAGAAAAAGGAAAACCCTTAATGGTGTACGGAGAAAAGGGCAACACGAAGCTACATCTTATTAGTAATTTGAAGGCACAAAAACTAATAAGAAAATGTTGCTATGCTGTTCTAGCACACGTCGAGAAAGTACAAACTGAAGAAAAGAGCATCAATGATGTTCCCATTGCAAAAGAATTTCCCGATGTATTTCCGAAAGAATTACCGGGATTACCCCCACATCGATCCGTTGAATATATATATATCTTGTACCAGGAGCTGCACCAATAGCTCGTGCTCCTTACAGACTCGCACCCAGCGAGATGAAAGAACTGCAAAGCCAATTATAAGAACTTTTAGAGCGTGGTTTCATTCGACCAAGCACATCACCGTGGGGAGCTCCTGTTTTGTTTGTCAAGAAGAAAGATGGTACATTCAGGTTGTGTATCGACTACCGAGAGTTGAACAAACTTACCATCAAGAACCGCTACCCACTACTGAGAATCGACGACTTATTTGATCAACTACAAGGCTCGTCTGTTTATTCAAAGATTGACTTACGTTCCGGGTATCATCAAATGCGGGTGAAAGAAGATGATATTCTAAAGACTGCTTTCAGAACACGTTACGGTCATTACGAGTTTATGGTCATGCCGTTTGGTTTAACTAATGCACTAGCTGTGTTCATGGACCTTATGAACCGAGTGTGTGGACCATACCTTGACAAGTTTGTCATTGTTTTCATTGATGACATACTTATTTACTCAAAGAATGACCAAGAACACGGTGAACATTTGAGAAAGGTGTTAGAAGTATTGAGGAAGGAAGAATTGTACGCTAAGTTTTCAAAGTGTGCATTTTGGTTGGAAGAAGTTCAATTCCTCGGTCACATAGTGAACAAAGAAGGTATTAAGGTGGATCCGGCAAAGATAGAAACTGTTGAAAAGTGGGAAACCCCAAAAACTCCGAAACACATACGCCAGTTTTTAGGACTAGCTGGTTACTACAGAAGGTTCATCCAAGACTTTTCCAGAATAGCAAAACCCTTGACTGCATTAACGCATAAAGGGAAGAAATTTGAATGGAATGATGAACATGAGAAAGCGTTTCAGTTATTGAAGAAAAAGCTAACTACGGCACCTATATTGTCATTGCCTGAAGGGAATGATGATTTTGTGATTTATTGTGACGCATCAAAGCAAGGTCTCGGTTGTGTATTAATGCAACGAACGAAGGTGATTGCTTATGCGTCTAGACAATTGAAGATTCACGAACAAAATTATACGACGCATGATTTGGAATTAGACGCGGTTGTTTTTGCATTAAAGACTTGGAGGCACTACTTATATGGGGTCAAAAGTATTATATATACCGACCACAAAAGTCTTCAACACATATTTAATCAGAAACAACTGAATATGAGGCAGCGTAGGTGGATTGAATTGTTGAATGATTACGACTTTGAGATTCGTTACCACCCGGGGAAGGCAAATGTGGTAGCCGATGCCTTGAGCAGGAAGGACAGAGAACCCATTCGAGTAAAATCTATGAATATAATGATTCATAATAACCTTACTACTCAAATAAAGGAGGCGCAATAAGGAGTTTTAAAAAAAAGGAAATTTAAAGGATGAAATACCCAAAGGATCGGAGAAGCATCTTAATATTCGGGAAGACGGAACCCGGTATAGGGCTGAATGGATTTAGGTACCAAAATTTGGAGATATGAGAGAAATGGTACTTAGAGAAGCTCATAAAACCAGATACTCAATACATCCTGGAACGGGGAAGATGTACAAGGATCTCAAGAAACATTTTTGGTGGTCGAGTATGAAAGCCGATGTTGCTAAATACGTAGGAGAATGTTTGACGTGTTCTAAGGTCAAAGCTGAGCATCAGAAACCATCAGGTCTACTTCAACAACCCGAAATCCCGGAATGGAAATGTGTAACAACCCGGATTTTTCCAATCGTTTTGTACTTATGAGATTAATATTTACATAAATTAAACCTTACCAACATGATAAGCAATCCAAATTATTGAGACTTGTGTTTTTGAAAAGAGTTTTACACAACGTTTGACCGTCTAATTTAACCGATGATATCACGAACTATATAACATACGATAATTATACGTTTGTGTATATATATGTATTTATATATATTTAACATGATCTAAGGATGGTTTAACATCTCATTGTGTACTAATGACAATGAGTTATAAGTATATTTTGAAACTACTAACTTAAGTTTTCAAAACGATAACTATACGTAACATTCTTTGATATATATACTTATAACCTATAATGCTTATACATGTATCGTATATATAATGTATTTAATCACTTTTTAAGGACTTAAATACATAAAACAATATAAGTATATTCACAAAAGATAGCTATATTTGAATTCTCATTCCGTTTCCTCAAGATTTCTATACGTATATCTAGGGTATATGTACCCGTATCATACCCAGCTTCTATATGTATTTACTATTGGTATATACACATCAAATCAACATTCTAATCAACATTATTACTGCCCTAGATATGAGGTAACTAGGATTTGTCAAGTAGCATGAATTATTAGTAAGAAAACAAAATTAGGAATCCTTTTCTTTCTTTATAAACTAAAAACGTTTTTATGAATGAACACCATTTCTTCACTCCATTTTCTCATACCTACACCCTCATTTCTCTCTCAAAATACTCCTAACTTCATACTTGATCATCTCCAAGCATTTTTCCCATCATTTAGCTTCAATTACAAGCCTTAAACACCATAAGAAAACTCTTTCAAGAACATATCAAAATAACCACCCATTTGAAGAAGTATACTTCCAACCTTTTGATCTAACTCCACCACTCTTTGATTCTAAGATTTTTTCTTATCTCTTATAGTAACTTTGCCCAAGTAACTTGAGGTAGTAACCTTGTTCATAATCTTGTTCGATTCATAATTATATAGCTATCTTATTTTATGTTGTAAAATTTTAACAACAAGAACATAGTTTGAATGATTTCAAACTTGTTTGCAAACTAAATAGATCCTTCTAACTTAACTTTTAAAACAATTCAAGACCTGTAATATATCATAATGATATGCTAACTTAATAAGATATAACTTGGTTTTACAAAGAACACCTTAAAAACTGAATCTACGTCGTCGGAGTGCAACCGGGGGCTGTTTTGGGTTGGATAATTAAAAACCATCTTGAACTTTGAATTGGAAGTTCATGTTCTGGAAAAATGATATTTCTTATGAATATGTTAACACATAAAAATTTCATGGTTTAACTCAAAGCGTAATTATTTTTAGAAAACTGATCATTAAATGTTGTTTTTATCATGGAAAATGATCACTTTCATAAGTTTTACCAAAGTTTGACCTATAACTTGTGATTTCGAATACCAACTAAGGTATTTTCAGTTCATATTCTTAAAATTTGACTCGATCCAAGGAAGTGTCAAGTTGAACCAACAAAAACGGAGTTGTAATGAAGAAACTACGACTAAAACAAGATTGGGTATCCGAAGCTAGTTTAGCTACGAAAATATTTGGAGATAAAGTAAATTAATCATATCTTTTCTAATTAATATGATATTTTATACATAATTACTTATGATTTGATTTTATATATTTCAGGACCACCCGTAAACAACACGAGAAGATTAATCATAAGACCTCATGATTGTACGCAACACGTCATTTGACAACACGGTACTTTATGTACGCAACACGTCATTTGACAACATGGTACCATGGGTCGAGATTAATTCTGATCAATACGAATACGATGGGGTCTTTATTTATTTTATTGAGCAACTAATTGTGGACCACTAACATCGGACTGCTAACTACGGACTAAGAAAATATTAAAAGTATTATAAGTATATATATATATATATATATATATGTAACGATTACTTGAAAAGAAAATATGTTGATATATTATATATATATATGGTTAGGTTCGTGATATCTATCGGAGACCAAGTCGAGTTAAATACCTTCAAGGCAAAAGTGAGTATATAGTCCCACTTTTAAACTCTAAATATTTCGGGATGAGAATACATGCATTTTATGATTTACGTTATGGACACAAGTGATAAAAATATATATTCTACGTTGAGTTGTACCACTGGCATACTTCCCTGTAGCTTGGTAACTACTATTTACATGTGGTATTGTAACGCGAATCCTGTTGATAGATCTATCGGGCCTGACAACCCCAACCGGACTGGACGACCAGTATTCAACGGTTGCACAGTACTTCGTTTCGGTGACTACACTTGGTACAGTGTAGTGAGATTTCATAATAAAGGGAATATGCGACGTTGATTAAATGTTAAGTATGGTTATCAAGTGCTCAACCACTTAGAATATTTTTATTAAAACGTTTATGTATATGAAATCTTGTGGTCTATATTTATAACGCTGCTAGCATTAAACCTATATCTCACCAACTTTATGTTGACGTTTAAAGCATGTTTATTCTCAGGTTCCTAGAAGTCTTCCGCTGTTTGAATATATGTTAGAGAAACCATGTGCATGGAGTCATACATGTTTTATTCGAGGAAGCATTGCATTCACAAAATCATCACCGTGTATTTATTTTGACTGCATTGTCAACGGAAGTATTCTTGTAAACTGTTATTTACGGTGATTGTCTATATGTAGAAATCATCAGATGTCGAAAACATTGAATTTTAAATATTCATTTATGGTATATCTTTTCAAAAGAATGCAATGTTTATAAAACGTATCATATAGAGGTCAAATGCCTCGCGATGTATTCATATGTTATTGTATTCGTCCCTATGGATTGGGTCGGGTCGTTTCATGTGGTATCAGAGCGGTGGTCTTAGCGAACCAGGTCTACATTAGTGTGTCTAACTGATAAGTCGTTAGGTTGCATTAGTTAGTCTGGACTTCGACCGTGTCTGCATGTCAAAATTTTGCTTATCATTTTGTGTCGAAAATCATCTACTTATCATCTGTAGGAAATTACCTGCTTATCATCTTAAGTCTAAACGCGTCTTACTGCATTCATTGCATGAATGGTGTGTAGACAAAATTCATATCTTGGCGTATTTGCTAATTCATATCTACGCGTATCTGTTACTGTAAACTTTGTCTGACATATTCCGTAAATCCCTCCGTAATCTATGAGATCTTTTGTTCTATATATGTGGATATTCTATATAATTAGAATACAACCCGATAGCCGAAAAATCATTTCATATCAAAAAATCCTTTATTCAGTCATACGAAATGGAACTCGTCATTAGTTGAAGTCCCTCGGATTCCGATATGGAATACCACTCAAGCTCCGAAAGCAGTGTGACCGAAATGGATCAACCAATCAGTCATCATCTATTTTGGATGGATTGGGGATGGGTTCATAGCCTCCTCAATCATTGGAGACAAGAAGAAGGTGATCCCTTCCATCCACCAAATTTCCCTCTTGACGATGAACCTGAAGCACTTACCGGCGAACCTGTTCGAGAAACCATTTTCTCTCTCATTTCCAGAGTATCTCGTCACGATTATATACTACATCAAATTCTAGATTTTATTTATCCGCTCGTCCGAACCGACAATCACCCCGGTGTAATAGAAGAAGTCAACGAGCTTCGCACTCGGGTAGTGGCTTTGGAGAATACGGAAAGAAGGTTACAAACACCATCAGCAGCATCAGCAGCATAACTAGTACCGTCAATAACATCAACATCGCAAGCCTCAATACCTTAAGCACCAGCAGCATCACCAGCATCAACTATATCACCATCATCAACATCAACAGGATCATTACCACCACCAACAATCACATCCGCATCACACGCCTCAATATCACCATCCGTACCTCGGATATCAACGTCACACGCACCATAGATACCAAGAAGTACCAACAACAACAAACGATGAAGTATTGATTCATAACTTCATCGGAGAAATATTATATGGTGATAATGTAATCTCTAAAGACATAGAGATTACGTATTTCTGCCTTAACCATAAATCAGATGAGTGGACAGAAATGATAAAAGGAAGAGTAGAAACCATGACAAGAATGATGCGTAAGGTACAAGGTAGACTTGTTTTACCAACAGCATCAGCAGTACCCTTAGCCTCACCAACACAGTCAGTGCTGTCAACATCGTTAGAATCGTCAGCAACTTTAACATCACAAGCTCCACCAGTTCAAGAATCACCGTGGACATCATCAATAACGCGTATATTGCATCAACGAGTTATGAAGTGTTAACTCATTCTTCTGAAGAATTTATATAAATATTTTATATATATGAATTCGAAAACCAAAATAAATCTTTTCGTACTAAGCTATTAAGTATGAATTAAAAAGGGTAGATACTACTCGTTTAAATTCATATTACAAATATGCAATGATGTACGTCCTTCGTCAGCAACTTAATCATCGTTAACTACAATCCCTGTTTCAATTCAATGAATTTCGTTTTATAATAAACCAAGTGTATTATTCAATAATATGTTTGATTTTACACTTTCATCTTCAATGTACTCGAAGCTTACTGGGAAACAACATTCATATCTTGCGAAGTTAGCAAGAGTTCAATGAGTATCAGCATGATTCACTAAGGAAATATATATAAGAATAAATAATGAATTATTAATCCATAACTTCATTAATATTCTGTGAAGAATATGTGGTTCCTAATCGTTTTAGAGATTACTTATTCTAGCTCAAACCGAAAATCAAATGAGTCTAATATTATATTGACTTATTAAATTCATGATTACATCTGAAGAAGATATATATGTACATATATTTTCATAAAGATTGTAATAAAATTCTCTGGTACAAAACATTACTTGTGAATTTTTTTTAACGGGTAGGTAATACCCGAGAGATATATAAATTCACAATTAATATGATTATATTCTTCGACTCTGATTCAACAATCATCAACTATACTCACTACCTTCATAATAATATACATTCTTTCATAGAAATCAAAACAACCATTCTCATCCAAATTTGATTACAACAAAACGAAATCCAAGTCAAGACTTAACAGAAGACATCACTCTTAGGACTCTTACATCTTTCAAAACTATACTTTGACTTCAAAACTATGCTAGAACATCATTCGATTCTTGGAACCCAGAAAAATATTTGTATCATTCAAAGTCTTAAAACATCATATGTATATTAACGATTACAATCTATGATCAAACCCTTCGAAATTCCTGAAGACACTTCAAATAATGGACAATCGAGATGATGATCCAACCACACATTACCCGCAGTCTTGCACCTGAAAAGCTCTCGAAACCAAGGACATAATTTAACACGTATCCGTGTTAAATCTTTTAGCATTTATTAGCAAAAATAACTTTGCGATTCCTTTTCAAAATAGCAAATTTTGTCACAGTTTCAGCAAGTCAACCTCGAATTTCCATTCGAAGTAGCCTTATTATAACCTGTAATACATACGATTACCCTTTTGTTACCAGGGAACCTTTTATATTCCACGACATTATCAGCAGATGTACCAGCAACTCCTTACCCCTTTGGCGGAATCAACAATTGGTATTTTGAAATCTCGCAGCATTTCTATTTCGGCAGTTATATATATATATATACAACGTCTATCCCCAAGAATTATATATTTCAAATGTGAAGTTTCTGAAAAATGCTCCAGTCTACGAATTAGTGCTATTAAGTGTTGGAAAAGACTGATAAAGTGGTAAAGACAGTAGACAACAATTACAGTCAGAAGTTTGACAATAAAGAATAATAGATTGGAAAAGCTTGAACGATTCCATGTTTATATATATTAATTGAGATTGATATTTACATGATTAAATGTTTCCAACATGTTAAGCAATCAAACTTGTTAAGACTTGATTAATTAAAATATGTTTCATATAGACAATTGACCACCCAAGTTGACCGGTGATTCACGAACGTTAAAACTTGTAAAAACTATATGATGACATATATATGGATATATATATAGTTAACATGATACTATGACAATTAAACATATCATTAAGTATATTAACAATGAACTACATATGTAAAAACAAGACTACTAACTTAATGATTTTTAAACGAGACATATATGTAACGATTATCGTTGTAAAGACATTTAATGTATATATATCATATTAAGAGATATTCATACATGATAATATCATGATAATATAATAATTTAAAATCTCATTTGATATTATAAACATTGGTTTAACAACATTTAACAAGATCGTTAACCTAAAGGTTTCAAAACAACACTTACATGTAACGACTAACGATGACTTAACGACTCAGTTACAATGTATATACATGTAGTGTTTTAATATGTATTTATACACTTTTGAAAGACTTCAATACACTTATCGAAATACTTCTACTTAACAAAAATGCTTACAATTACATCCTCGTTCAGTTTCATCAACAATTCTACTCGTATGCACCCTTATTCGTACTCGTACAATACACAGCTTTTAGATGTATGTACTATTGGTATATACACTCCAATGATCAGCTCTTAGCAGCCCATGTGAGTCACCTAACACATGTGGGAACCATCATTTGGCAACTAGCATGAAATATCTCATAAAATTACAAAAATATGAGTAATCATTCATGACTTATTTACATGAAAACAAAATTACATATCCTTTATATCTAATCCATACACCAACGACCAAAAACACCTAAAAACACTTTCATTCTTCAATTTTATTCATCTAATTGATCTCTCTCAAGTTCTATCTTCAAGTTCTAAGTGTTCTTCATAAATTCTACAAGTTCTAGTTACATAAAATCAAGAATACTTTCAAGTTTGCTAGCTCACTTCCAATCTTGTAAGGTGATCATCCAACCTCAAGAAATCTTTGTTTCTTACAGTAGGTTATCATTCTAATACAAGGTAATAATCATATTCAAACTTTGGTTCAATTTCTATAACTATAACAATCTTATTTCAAGTGATGATCTTACTACTTGTTTTCGTGTCATGATTCTGCTTCAAGAACATCGAGCCATCCAAGGATCCGTTGAAGCTAGATCCATTTTTCTCTTTTCCAGTAGGTTTATCCAAGGAACTTAAGGTAGTAATGATGTTCATAACATCATTCAATTCATACATATAAAGCTATCTTATTCGATGGTTTAAACTTGTAATCACTAGAACATAGTTTAGTTAATTCTAAACTTGTTCGCAAACAAAAGTTAATCCTTCTAACTTGACTTTTAAAATCAAATAATACATGTTCTATATCTATATGATATGCTAACTTAATGATTTAAAACCTGGAAACACGAAAAACACCGTAAAACCGGATTTACGCCGTCGTAGTAACACCGCGGGCTGTTTTGGGTTAGTTAATTAAAAACTATGATAAACTTTGATTTAAAAGTTGTTATTCTGAGAAAATGATTTTTATTATGAACATGAAACTATATCCAAAAATTATGGTTAAACTCAAAGTGAAAGTATGTTTTCTAAAATGGTCATCTAGACGTCGTTCTTTCAACTGAAATGACTACCTTTATAAAAACGACTTGTAACTTGTTTTTCCGACTATAAACCTATACTTTTTCTGTTTAGATTCATAAAATAGAGTTCAATATGAAACCATAGCAATTTGATTCACTCAAAACAGATTTAAAATGAAGAAGTTATGGGTAAAACAAGATTGGATAATTTTTCTCATTTTAGCTACGTGAAAATTGGTAACAAATCTATTCCAACCATAACTTAATCAACTTGTATTGTATATTATGTAATCTTGAGATACCATAGACACGTATACAATGTTTCGACCTATCATGTCGACACATCTATATATATTTCGGAACAACCATAGACACTCTATATGTGAATGTTGGAGTTAGCTATACAGGGTTGAGGTTGATTCCAAAATATATATAGTTTGAGTTGTGATCAATACTGAGATACGTATACACTGGGTCGTGGATTGATTCAAGATAATATTTATCGATTTATTTCTGTACATCTAACTGTGGACAACTAGTTGTAGGTTACTAACGAGGACAGCTGACTTAATAAACTTAAAATATCAAAATATATTAAAAGTGTTGTAAATATATTTTGAACATACTTTGATATATATGTATATATTGTTATAGGTTCGTGAATCAACCAGTGGCCAAGTCTTACTTCCCGACGAAGTAAAAATCTATGAAAGTGAGTTATAGTCCCACTTTTAAAATCTAATATTTTTGGGATGAGAATACATGCAGGTTTTATAAATGATTTACAAAATAGACACAAGTACGTGAAACTACATTCTATGGTTGAATTATCGAAATCGAATATGCCCCTTTTTATTAAGTCTGGTAATCTAAGAATTAGGGAACAGACACCCTAATTGACGCGAATCCTAAAGATAGATCTATTGGGCCTAACAAACCCCATCCAAAGTACCGGATGCTTTAGTACTTCAAAATTTATATCATATCCGAAGGGTGTCCCGGAATGATGGGGATATTCTTATATATGCATCTTGTTAATGTCGGTTACCAGGTGTTCACCATATGAATGATTTTTATCTCTATGTATGGGATGTGTATTGAAATATGAAATCTTGTGGTCTATTATTATGATTTGATATATATAGGTTAAACCTATAACTCACCAACATTTTTGTTGACGTTTTAAGCATGTTTATTCTCAGGTGATTATTAAGAGCTTCCGCTGTCGCATACTTAAATAAGGACGAGATTTGGAGTCCATGCTTGTATGATATTGTGTAAAAACTGCATTCAAGAAACTTATTTTGTTGTAACATATTTGTATTGTAAACCATTATGTAATCGTCGTGTGTAAACAGGATATTTTAGATTATCATTATTTGATAATCTACGTAAAGCTTTTTAAACCTTTATTGATGAAATAAAGGTTATGGTTTGTTTTAAAATGAATGCAGTCTTTGAAAAACGTCTCATATAGAGGTCAAAACCTCGCAACGAAATCAATTAATATGGAACGTTTTTAATCAATAAGAACGGGACATTTCACCTACGATTCTCCGTTATGACAAGGGGCTAAGCATTGGTTATTTATCGGCTAAAAATCGGGTAATCGAGCAAAGTACGCTTGTCAAAAATAGATTTATACTCGATGGTATACCAATAGCTAAAGATTCTTTGAGTGAGATGAAAGCAAACAAAAAGAAATGTTTCTGTTCAAGGTAGATTTCGAGAAAACATTTACAACATTAATTTTCATATCTGATGGAAATTGTGGGTCTCATGGGGTTCGGGCATAGGTGGAGGAAATGAATTGGTGCATGCATTTCCTCTGCTTCCTTATCCGTTCTTCTTAATGGCTCCTGACTAAAATATTTGTTCTTGAAAGAGGTGTTCGACAAGGTGATCACCTATCTCCGTATCTTTTCATCATCGCAACAGAATATCTTAATTATTTAGCCAAAAGGGCTGTAAGAAATTTTTATAAAAGGTATCTCTTTAGGTAAAGATCGGGTTCATCTCTGATAGTGTATCCCCCCGTCAAGACACACAAAGCTACGTTAACGAAGGTATCACGCCTAACGATGATAGATGACATAAGGTTGGATCACAAGAATGCATATGTCAAATACAAACTAAAGGCGGGATATCCTTGAAATCAAATAATGGCACTCAAAGGACAGAAGAAGAATGCCATCAAATAAGAATCCCAATATTCAGAGTTAGTACAAATCCACTTCCGTCATACGAAGCAATCGTAACGAAGGAACGCATTGACGAAGGGATCACGGTTACCAATGGACATGGACCTCTCCTAAGGTCACGAGATCACCTAGACTGAATGAGAGGAGTTAACGGGTTGACCAAACTCGTTACCATTAACATCCAAATGACAAAAGAGGAATGCTGCAGGCTAACTTTCTTGAACCACCAGAGGCTACAGTCAGCCGAAGGGAAAGTCCCCTTTGTCTCATCAGAGATTGTCTCGAAGACTGAATCTACCTAGAAAACTGATGACAAGGCAATTATCTAACTCTATATAAAGGGAGCATGATCCCTGGACAAGGCATACACACTCAGCCATAATCACTCATACATAAACACTCTCGATGAGTTACCTCCGTATCTTGGTGGCGTAAAGTACGATACCTTCGTACTACCTTCGGGGAATCGCCAACAAGCATACATCCACCATCATATCACCCCATATCATCCTTTTAGTGATCAGATCCCAATTTCCTTGTTCAGCTAACAAGGTGTGCCAAGAATTGTACAAACAATTGGCGCCATCCATGGGACACCACTTCAATACTTACTTTGTTTGAAAAACGCAAGATCATGGCGGATTCTGATCATCCACCGCCCGGTTTCTCTCTACCATCTGAGGTAGATCAACCTAAAACCGGAACACGGATACCTGTCACTCCTGCTATGCCAATAACTACAAACCGGAATGATTCCGAACCACCACCGCTAATCGACAAAACCTTCATACTCAACAACTATGATAACATACGCGATGTTATCAAAAAGTTGCGAGAGGAAGGGCAGTTACATAGTCGGCGAACACTGACGTATGACAGCGATGATGTCGACGAAGAAATGGAAATGGAGGCCAGGCCAGCAAGAAGTCTCCCTCTTACCAGCCAGCCTCAGATCTTACAACGGGCAGTCCCTCCGAGTATCACTGTCCAACCGATACCTTCACAGCCGACTCATTCAATGATCACCACCAGTGTCCCTCTGAGCCATTCAGGAGGACTAATTATGCAGCAGTATACCTTCGGGAGCCCATTCCCTGTTGCTCCACGGAACATACCCAACGCCAGCACTATCTTACCAACGGCGGGAATCATTCCCCTGATAACTCAGCCGAGCGCTTCGTTGCCCCCGGGGTCACAATTATGGAACGGAAGTAATCCGTGGGTCAGTTTGCCTTTCCAAGGTACGTACATCGGAGGTACCTCCATAGCGAACAACCTCCACCACGGAGCTAGCGGAAATACTGGTGGATATTTAGACCAACCTTGGAAGAGTCAGAAAACTCCTTTCGTATCTCTAATACAAAACCACCCGCTACCCATCGGGATGAAGATACCTTCCCACCTGGGGTATTACGAAGGAAAAGACGACCCCGATGATTTTATAAATATCTTCGAAGGTGCGGCTCGAATGTCAAGATGGGATACAGCTGTGGCTTGTCACGCATTCTCATACGTGCTCAAAAGTGATGCAAGGATCTGGTTCGACTCTTTAGCAAAAGATTCCGTCTCCAGCTTCGAGGACCTAAAATGACTTTTTAGGTCGAAGTTTAGCCAGCAAAAGAAACACAAGAAGAATCACGTCGCTGCCCACAGTATCAAGCAAAAAGATGGTGAAGCTTCGAGGGCTTTTCTCGTTCGATATACGGACGAAACCCAGCAGATTCCAGGACTCCCCGAGTCACAAAGGATCTCGGGACTCTTATACGGTTGCAGGACCCGAGCATTGGTGGAACATCTCAGTCGGGATCTCCCTGACACTTACGAAGCATTGCTAGACAAAGCATACGTTTGGCTTGACGCGAAAGACACCGCGAATAGCTTCGTGTACGAAGAAATTCAAGGCTTCAAGCGAAAAGGAAAACCAAGTCACCGTGAAGAGAAGTCCGGAAGAAGAAACGAGCGAAATAAGTTCTCCCCTTATAGATGGGAAAACACCCCTGGTATCCTCGGAACGCTGGTAAAGTTACCTAAAGAAATCCTAGCTACCGAAAAGGTCGCCCAAGCCTTCAAAACTCCACCGAAGCTAAATAGTAAAGGAAAAATGAGAGACACAAGTAAATTTTGTGACTTTCATAATGACTTCGGCCATGAAACGGACGACTGCATACAGTTAAGGCAAGCTATCGAAGAGGCAGTCAGATCTGGGAAACTAACACATTTAGTAAAGGGCATACACAACCCGAAGGCACCGAAGCAAGAGCCCAGAACCGAAGAAAAGAAACCGAATATGGACAACGCTATACTTACGGTCACAGAATGCTTCGCAGTTAAGAAGCCAAGAACCTACAAGAGGGAAAGAAAGAGCGGAGTAATAGATTGGGAAGAGATCTCTTTCCCAGCACTTGACACGATCACTCCCTCCGACAAACCTGTCACAATCAATGGGCGAATCTTCGAGAGAGAGGTACGCCGAGTGTACTTGGATGGTGGCAGCGCATGTGATATCATGTATGAACATTGCTTCGATCAGCTTAGCCTCACCATTAAGGCTCGACTGAACCCACCGAGGGTACCGCTAATTGGGTTCTCTGGAGAAAGATGCTGGCCAATCGGAGAGGTTGACCTCGACTTCACCATCGGAGAGCCACCTCTGACCAGAACTGAAACACTGGATTTTGTAGTGGTTCGGGCCATCTCGCAGCACAACATCCTACTAGGAAGAGTAGCCATGATGAAGATGGGGATAATCGCGTCTACCGTACATCAATTGGTGAAGTTCCACACATCCGAAGGGATTGGCACTCTAGCTTCAACCTATGATCGAGAAAAGGTTATCATGGCAATCAGGAAAACAGAGGAAAGACCAAGTGAATGCATCCTCGAAACCAGAGAAGAAGGCTCGAACGAAGAGAAAATCTCCGTCAACCCTCTGTTCCCTGATCAACAAGTAATCATCGGAGGTTCGTTATCATCGGAAATGAAGAAAAAGCTTCGCAAGCTACTGCAGGCGAACATCGATATCTTCGCTTGGGAATACGGAGATATGACAGACATTCCTCGAACGCTCAGTATTGACGGAACTACCTTCTCTATGGAACACAAGCTCAACGAATACAAGCACCTAGAGCCAATACATCAGAAGAAAAGAAACCTCGCTAATGAGAGGAATGAGGCTGCTTCCAAAGAGGTTGAAGAACTACTCCAGGCTGGCATAATCCGGGAAGAGAAATACCCCACCTGGGTTGCAAACCCCGTCATGGTGAAGAAATCCGACGGGGGGTGGAGGACGTGCGTCGATTTTACGAATATCAACAAAGCTTGTCCTAAGGATTGCTACCCCCTGCCAGAGATCGATTGGAAGGTGGAATCCCTAACCGGGTACAAGTATAAGTGTTTTCTTGATGCATACAAAGGCTACCATCAGATCCAAATGGCCGAAGAAGACGAGGAAAAGACGTCTTTCTTCACAAGCAAGGGGATATATTTGTGACGACCCGAAAATTTCTGACCAAATTTAAACTTAACCTTTATATGTTTCCGACACGATAAGCAGAATTTGTAGTGTTGAATCTCAAAAAGTTTGGAACTACATTCATGTAATCAATTATCCTTTGGCCGTGTTCGACGATTCAAGAACAATTATGTGTATATAGATATGCATATATAATATATAATATTAACTGAAAACATTAACAAAGTATTAGATATATGATACTTTACATGAACGTATTTGTTTCGATATATTTATTGACAGAATTAAGAGATAATATCAAATGATTGAATTATCAGATACATTATGATATGATTACGGGCCTATGTTATGAGGTCCACTGTGATTTAAGAAATCTATTCTTTTTTACCACTCATTACTTAACTAGTATGATAAAATAACGATATTTATATTTTATTTTATCAAATATATATAACGATTTAAATTAATATTATATATATTTATACGCGTATTATACGTACATAGTTTTATACTTTTACTATACTTTAACTTTACCTTTACTTTACTTTTATTTTACTTTAACTTTAATAATTCATACTTTAATAATTCACTTTAATAATTCATACTTTAATAATTTACTTTAATAATTCATACTTTAATAATTCACTTTAATAATTCATACTTTAATAATTCACTTTAATAATTCATACTTTAATAATTCACTTTAATAATTCATACTTTAATAATTCACTTTAATAATTCAAAAATCTATTATAAATAGAATTAAATAGGTTTTATTATTTCATAGAAACTTGAAAATATATTTCTCTAAACTCTCTCAATCGAATTACACATATATATTTTCTTTGTATTATTTCAAGATATTATTAGTATACATAAAATACTACGACGGAGTTATATTCAGACGATTTTAAAATAAGTTTTCAAACGGGATAGAGCTAAGGAAATTATAGGTTATAGCTATGGAGGTTATGGGTATTGATCGAGGGTATTGCTCGTGAGGTCAACCTAACGTTTATCATTTTCGTTTCGTCTACGTACTTTCCTGCAATATTGAATCTCAATATTGATACGTGAGCACTCATAACTTAACTTTTATATTTCAATAGTGTATCCCTGACTAGTGCTCGAGTATATAGGATTATGCATGCTTGTACATTCGATATTGTCCTTAGATAGGTTTGTTGAATCCTGAATTAGATACATATGCTACTGAGATAGGGTATATGATATGCATGTCATTGGAAAGCTAGCGAAAAAGTAAGAACTTTTCATTTAGATATCGAATGGTTTTGATGAACGGATTAGAAGTTATAGTCAACTGAATTTTAGTATTATTGTTAAAATGATTATTATTACTATCGTCGTTATTATTTTAATAGAAATATCATTGTTATTATAAAATATCATTATTACTATTATGTTAGTATTATCATTTTATCATAATAACATTTTTAGTAAATATAAATATTGTTATTTTTTATAGAATAATAATAATTATTATTACAAAATAATACAACTTTTACTTATTATTATTATGATCAATATTATTTTATCAAATAAATAGGGGATACAAAGATATTTTTCATCACGCGTAATATAATTACATTAATAATACTTACCACTATAGTTTTACGATATTAAGTGAACTTTATAAATTTTACTACTTAAGATATATAAAAGTATATTTTATCATATATAAACGTTAATATAAATTTTTATTAATAAATGACTTTTATTATTATAAAATCTAATAAATATATTTAAATATATAAAATGACTATAGTTAAGTTATATAATAAACACGTATAAATTTTAGAAGTCATTTTGGGTTAAGTTGACTTTTGTTAACTTTTGCATATTAGTCTCGAGCATTAGGATTGTGGTACACTATGACTTGACCAAAAATTGTTAGACAAATATTGACCAACATATAAATATATATAATTAATATAGGTTCGTGAATCCGAGGCCAACCTTGCACTTGTTAAATGACGTTATATGTATTTTTACTACGAAATACAGTATGGTGAGTTTCATTACTCCCTTTTTATATATATTTTTGGGCTGAGAATACATGCGCTGTTTTATAAATGTTTTACGAAATAGGCACAAGTACTAAAACTAATTCTATGTGGGTTTAAACCAGAAATATACCCTTAGCTTGGTAACATTAAACTACTTGTCTATGTACGGTAGGCGCGAATCCTAAAGATAGATCTATTGGGCCTGACAAACCCCATCCTGACTATGGGATGCTTTAGTACTTCGAGGTTATTTTAAACACACCTGATCTGGTGTACTTCAGAGGGTAAAACATGAACGTTAAGGCTTGTTACCGGGTGCCTACAACTTATAGAATACTTTTATACACTCGCGAGTGTACGGATATTTATAGAAACTGAAATCTTGTGGTCTATTACTATTACGGAATTGATTGATTATGATAAACTAATGAACTCACCAACCTTTTGGTTGACACTTTAAAGCATGTTTATTCTCAGGTATTAAAGAAATCTTCCGCTGTGCATTAGCTCATTTTAAGGATATTACTTGGAGTCATTCATGACATACTTTGAAAGACGTTGCATTCGAGTCGTTGAGTTCATCAAGATTAATATTAAGTCAATTTTAGTTGGATGTAATATGAAATGGTATGCATGCCGTCAATTTTTGATGTAAAGAAAGTTTGTCTTTTAAAAACGAATGCAATGTTTGTAAAACGTATCATATAGAGGTCAAATACCTCGCGATGTAATCAACTATTGTGAATCGTTTATAATGTATATGAACGGATCCTTTCAATATTGCTATAAGAAAATGCCCTTCGGATTGAAGAATGCCGGAGCCACATACCAAAGGTTGGTGGACAAAGTCTTTCGTAAGCAACTAGGGAGAAATGTTGAAGCTTATGTTGATGACATGGTAATCAAGAGTCCGGAGGAAAGCACCTTGCTGAGAGACATTCAAGAAACCTTCGACACCCTTCGGACAGTCAATATGAAGCTAAACCCCAAAAAGTGCTCATTCGGGGTAGAGGAAGGAAAGTTCCTAGGGTATTACATCACTAAGAAAGGAATCTTAGCAAACCCAGAGAAAGTAGACAAGTTCCAGCAACTCAAAACACCAACCACGGTCAAAGAAATGCAGAGTTTAAACGGGAAGCTAGCATCATTAAGCCGTTTCCTGTCCAAGGGAGCTGAGAAGCAATTGCCTTTTCTCAAAGTTCTAAAAGGATGCTTGGGAGCAAAGAAAATATCATGGACTGAAGAGGCCGAAAAGGCTTTCGTTGAAATGAAAGCACACATAGCTAATCTGCCAACCCTGACATCACCAAAGATGGGAGAGACACTATATCTCTACCTAGCAACGTCCAAGGAATGCATCAGTGCGGTGCTAGTGGCAGAACGTGAAAGGATACAGGTCCCGATATATTTCGTAAGCCGAATTCTACAGGGTGCAGAAGTCAACTACCCAGAGCTCGAAAAGCTCACGCTTGCCCTAGTCTACACCGCAAGGAAGCTACGAAGGTACTTCCAAGCCCATCATATCATTGTGTTAACTAACAAGCAAATTAGACAGGTTCTTATGAAGCCAGAAAAGTTGGGCAGAATGGCCAAATGGGCAATAGAGCTCGGGGAACATGACATCGACTTCCAAGCTCGCCATTCAATCAAAGCTCAAGTACTAGCAGACTTCATGGCAGAAACAACGGAGATAGACGAAGAAAACAACTCCAACTTCGCGCAAATTATCACCCCGACTGTTGAAACGAAGGAATAGAAACTGTTCACTGATGGAGCTTCCAGCTCTGGTGGCTCAGGGGCAGGACTTATGCTAATCAACCTAGAGGGATAAGAGTTTACTTACGCGCTTCGTTTCGAGTTCAGCACAACTAATAACGAAGCAGAATACGAAACTCTGCTCGCCGGGCTCAGAATAACAAAGGAGATGAAAATTGAGCACTTGCAAGCCTTCGTAGACTCACAACTAGTGGCGAACCAAGTACTAGGTATCTTCGAAGCAAGACAGCCAACCATACAACTTTATCTGTCAAAGGTCAGGGAACTTGTAGAGAGCTTTAGAAGCTTCACAATAGAGCATGTAAGAAGAAATCAGAATAAAAAAGCAGATGCTCTGAGCAAATTAGCTTCTATCACCTTCGCACACCTGGCGAAGGAAGTGTTGGTCAAAGTATTAGAAAAAAGATCCATCGAAGCTCAAGAAGTCCACGACTTAATCATCGAAGAAGAAAACACATGGATGAAGCCATTAAGGGAATATTTAGAGCTCGGAACCTTACCCGAGGACAAAAAAGAAGCAAGAAATATCCGGATCAAAGCACCGTCATACAAGATAATGAACGGAGCCTTGTACAGGAAATCTTTCCTCACCTCGTGGCTTCACTGTGTCAGACCAAACCAAGCTTCGATGATCATCAGAGAAATGCATGAAGGTATCTGTGGACTTCATTCCGGACCAAGGTCAATAGTGGCAAAAATGCTAAGGATGGGGTATTATTGGCCAACCATGCACGAAGATACAGTCACACTCTTACGAACCTGTGAGCCATGTCAGATCCACGCTAAAGTTCAGAAACAGCCAAAGCAAGACATGATATCGGTGTTATCAGCATGGCCTTTCTCAAAGTGGGGCATAGATCTAGTAGGTCCACTCACAGAAGCACCAGGAGGTTACAAATGGTTGGTGGTTGAGATAGACTACTTCACCAAGTGGATGGAAGCAAAACCATTAATCACCACGACAGGGAAACAAATAGAAAAGTTTGTTTGGGAACACACGTGTGTCGGTTTAGCATATCCCAAGAAATCATTTCGGATAATGGAAAACAATTCGCCGAAGGTATCTTCCCAGGATTCTGTGAAAAGCTACAGATGAAGCAAACCTTTACTTCCGTTTACCACCCACAAGGGAACGGACAGGTGGAAGTAACCAACAGGGATATCTTAAAAGGTCTCGAGAAATGTTTGGGTAAATGTCACCAAGGATGGATGGAAGAACTCCCCCTGGTCCTATGGGCTCACCGAACCACACCCAAAAGGAGTAACGGAGAAACCCCTTACAGTTTGGTTTACGGAACTGAGGCGGTATTGCCCGCGGAGATACAAGAATTAACCAACAGGACCGCAAACCTCGAGGAAAACGAAGAGAATCTTCGTCTCAATCTTGACCTCATGGAAGAAAGGAGAGAAGCTGCGCTGATTAGAGAAGCAGCATACAAGAAAAAGATCGAAAGGTATTACAACAAGCGAGTCAAACCGTCGGTATACAAGGCCGGAGATGATGTCCTAAGGCTCAACAGCACTAGAAAAGTCGAATACGAATGAAAGATGGGTCCTACTTGGGAAAGTCCGTACATAATCTCCGAAGCTTTCGGGAACGGTTCATACAAGCTCAAAACCACAGAAGGGAAACAGATCCCCAGAACCTGGAACGGGGTAAACCTTCGAAAGTTCTATTTCTAGATTTCTAGTTGCATGTAAGTGGGAAAATTTGTAATTGGTAGTCGAAACTTATATGTAACGACCCTGAATTTTCCAACATTTATTTATTAATAATTATTATTATTAATACGTGTGATTAAACGAATGTATGTCATTACATTTGCATGTTGCCATGATTGCCCGAACTTGACTTTAATTGCCCGAAACGTCTTTGTGACACCCGGAACTTACCCGAATAATATTTTCAAGTATTATTTACATTCATAATTAATTTTATTAATCATTTTAATTAACTATGGTGATTAGTTAATTACTTGGGCTTTAATTGGATTTATTTATTAAATACTTGAACTTGGGCTTGACAAAGTTAATGGACTCATGATATTGGACATATAAGCCCACCCTACATCTAAATGGACTGCTAGAAGCCCAACTTTAGGCTAGTAACTTGTTAATATAAACCTTGGAATAACTAGATTAAACTAAAAACAAAATACTTACAAGCATGCTAGTAACCCTTTCCCCCATGCATTTACTTTTACCATTCAACACTTACACCATGCTCAACACAAGAATTTAGGAAGTTGACCACCCTCATTGGATGGCCTAAAAACCATCCACTTTACATGGGGAGGGGGGAGGTTCAAATTTTTTTTTATGTTACTTATTACTTGCATTCATCTCACTCTTACACACACTTCATTTTGCTACTTCTCTTTCTCACATTTTTCTCTCTACTTGGTAAGTAACAAGGCTTATTTTCTCTTCTTTTTCTTCATCTAAAACCGCCACCATCATCATTCTTTTACTTGGTTGTGTTGTTGTTTAATTACTTGTTCTTGTGGTTGATTACCTTCTTGAAGTTGTTTGTTGTTTTAAAGAATCAAACTTCCTAGTGTGTTCTTCATATTATCTTGTTATTCAAGAACAAGCAAGAACCTAAACTCTCTAGTTTATGGTTCTACAATTGATGTTTTAAAGATTTAAAGTTCATAAGTTCTAAAAATCATACATGCATTCATGTTTGTAAACTTGAGGTTTACTTTCTTAAGAATCAAAGCCTTGGCTTGAATCTTTAAAGTATGAATAACCATGAACTTATTACTTGTAAATTTATTCATACACTTTTAATTTCGTGATTCTTGTTATAATGGTCAAAGTGTTACTAGTTAACCTTGACCTCATTTATCTTGAACTAAAGTTAAAAGTTCAAGAACATGCAAATGAAACTTTTAATTATAACTTTGTACACTTATGTTTGATCTAGACTTTTAGGTCTTGGATCTTCAAGATCAAACTAACCACTTAAGATCTTGATTAGTTAGTTTATTTTCAAGTTTGTAGTACAATATTACTTTTCTAATTCATGCATGTGTTGAATCTATGATCTTGATGCAACTTTGGTTCATCAAACTTCATACAACTCTTAAGTGAGTTGTGCTTCATATCATAGATCTACACTAGTGTTATGATGGTCAAATCTTGGTTAAGATGATGCAAACACATCAACGAGTTGTACACTTGAAGTTATATGCATCAAGGATGAGAACCGTGATAAGCATCAAGTACCAAGACCACCGGAACTCACTTTTAACTTCCTGTTTTCTGTTTACAGCCCTCTGTCCTACTGTTTCTGTAACAGACCAGTAGACCTGGGCTACAGAGACCCTGATTTTCAAATAGATCTTTTCGAATAGATAACTTTTCATATAGGACTCGTCTTAATCCAAGTTACGGTTTAGAATCTATGGCCCTCCGAGCGTCACTATGTCCATTTACTTTCCTGTTTTCTGTTTACAGTTTCTGTTTTTCTTGTTTCTGTAACAGACCAGTACACCTGGGCTACTGTAACCTTGATTTTCAGATATCTCAGTTTGTGTAGATAACTTTTCATATAGGACTAGTCTTAATCCGAGTTACGGTTTAGGATTTATGGCCCTCCGATCGTCACTATGTCCTTTAACGTTGTGCAGAAATTTCTGACCTACTCGCACTTAGACCGTCGCCACGGTCAAACGAAGACGAGTTTGCTTCTGTAAATTTTACCACACTTAAAGGACTCATATACGGAGCCATGGCCACTGGTCTCACCTTAATTGAGTAAGGGTAGAGGCCGTGGTGACTGATCAAAGTCATCCTTTGTTTTAAACTACTTTCATGAACGAAACTTACTTTACGCCTTTTGTTTGATGATGAATGATGATGACCCTTAAGACATTAATTACATACTTATAAACCTTTTGAGATGAATTACTTACTTAGTACTATTTGACTTAGGTTGAGGACTTTCGGACCGATTACTTGCACACTTTTTCCGAACCGACTTTACGACTACATTATCATTGTGAGTTATAGCATCCCTTTTTACTTTAACTATTTGGGACTGAGAACACATGCACGTTTTATGTTTTACATACTAGGCACGAGTACTTAAAACTTATATATGTGTGGGTTATACAACGGCACAAACATTCCCTTTAGCTCGGTAACGTTTAATCATTGGTTTTTGAACCGTGAACGCGAATCTTAGATATGGATCCATAGGGTTTGACATCCCCACTCGGGCTAGTCGCGCTAGCATTTAACGAGTGATTAATACTTTGTAATCATACGCACTTGCCAAGTGTACTTTCAGGGGGTATAAACGTTAAGTTAGTTACCAAGTGCCCACGGTTAAGCATATACTTTATCATATCGTTTTGAAACGCTCTTTGTAGCACTAAAATCTCGTGGCCTACCTTATATTACTGTTATACTTAAACTATAGCTCACCAACCTTTGTGTTGACGTTTTAAGCATGTTTTTCTCAGGTGCTTGAGGTTAGCTTCCGCTGTGTACTAGTCGTGCTGTAGACACCCGCTGCTTAGAGTTGTCATCACATGAACTACTTTACCTTGCATTCAAACTTTAGTACTTTTGAATTATGACTTGTAACGACCATTGTGGTCACATAAACTTATTATTTGCTTCCACTTAGTGAAGCATACTTTTGGATTGTAAAACATTTGATGTCGGTTATGACATCACCTTTTTATCGTGATTGCAACTTATTTTATTACAGCATATAGTACTTAACCTTGTAATGATCCTGTTGATGATTCGTACACGATGGTTTTGTACGGGGCATCATATTTGGTATCAGAGCATTGGTTGTAGGGAATTAGGATGCATTAGTGAGTCTAAGACCGACCCGAGTAGGATTCACTAATAGGACTAATCTACAACTTGCTAGTTTACTTGTTTCCGCTGTACTTACTGCATGCTGCTGCTTACTTTACTGCTATATGCTTTATGCTACCACATGATTTCACTACTGCATGCTACTATTTGCTTTCGATTGCATGCTACTTACATACGATTTGCTGTTATTGCCATGCTATACATAATTTAAACTGTTGGCCTAATACTTGCTTGCTTTATGACTTACTGACATGGAAGATTTATTTTTCCTTGTTCAGATGTCGGATGTTCCACCTGCTAGCGTTTTGGGCAGTTCTGACATAGACTCCACCACACCACCTGCTACTGTTGCTGATACACCGGTCCCGTTACCCACTAGTGATCCCGGCGCTTCGTCTTCCGAAGCGAGTAGTAGTGCGCCAGCACCTGTGACTACTTCTGACTGTACGGAGATTCCAGCTCCGTCTGCTCCCGGACCCTCGGGGTCACAGCCCCGCATCGGTGGGATTGAGATTCCCGCGGAGTTCGGGGAAGGGCCATTTTGTAACCATATGCACACGCCTTGTCGACGCACTCCTGATGGACGTTTAGTTCTGTATCTGCTTTTCCCGCACTCTCTTTTATCCCGCCGAAGGTCCCCCTTACGTAATAGGGGTTAAGTTAAGGGGGGTGCACACCGTGGTCAAATCTGCATGAAAAAACGCAAGGAATCACTAGTATTAAGTACTCTCCTCCCGCACCCCTATCTCTTAAAGGGCCAGGCAGACACAGACAGATGTTGGCCGCCTTTGGACTGCCAGTTGAGCCACCCGTGTCTCCACCACATGATTCAGACGACGGGTCTTCCACTGATGCTCCATCAGACGACACCTCTTCGGATGACTCCAGTGATGATGAGGACCCTGCTGATATACCTATTCAGGCACCCTCCACCCCGCCAAAGAAGCGGTACCGTCCTGATGGCACCGTCATTCCAGGGGTGAATGGAGGTCGTGCTTTCACTGACGCTTTTGGTCGACGTCGGAGGGTTACTGCCCGTAAGCGGCTAGTGCCGTACCCTGCCGACCCACTCATACGTAAGATACCTCGTTACGTGCTGACTATTTCTGGAGCCGGGACATCTGCACCCCGTTTCGTGCGGTCTGCACCACCCGCTCCGCCAGCACCACCTGCACCACCAGCACCACCCGCCCCACCAGCTCCCACTGTCGAGGAATTGACAAGGGAGGTGGAGATTCTCCGAGCTCGGGTTACTAAGCTCGAGGAGCAGTTGGCTCAGGTTTTAGACATCCTACACCCACCTTCACCGTAGGACCTTTTGTATCAGATTTCATGATGTAATCTAGTTGTAGTTTCATATTTCACTTATGTATTGTACGAACTTATTCAGATGTATGAAACTTATTATTATTAATGAATGGAAACTTTGTGATGTTACTTTTTGCACAAGTGTTCTACTTACGTTACTGTATGGTGTTTTGCGGTACTTGTATCAACTTACGTTACTTAATTAACATGTGTTATGCTGTTTACATGTGGGTTGTTATATACTATATTATTATATATTGAATGCTGGATTTTGACTTGAGTCAAAATGTTTGTATAGAACACCATGGCTAACAGTCGATCCACACCTACTGCCGCTCAAATTGAAGAGATGATCCAAGAATGTGTAGCCGCAGCCCTAGCAGAAAGAAACCTCCAAGCTCCACCGCCACCACCACAGGTTATCCCACCCGTTCGAAATGGGTGTACTTACAAGGAATTCCAGAGCTGCAAACCACATAACTTCAGTGGAACCGAGGGACCGGTTGGTCTCACCAGATGGTTCGAGAAACTTGAATCGGTATTCCGAGTGAGCAACTATTCAGAGGACAACAAGACCAAGTTTGCTTCGTGCACGCTATCTGACGGCGCGCTAACGTGGTGGAACACGTTAGCTCAAGCGAAAGGCATTGATGAGGCGTATGCTATGCCATGGGAGGAATTCAAAGCGGCAATGATTGATGAGTATTGTCCGAGGACCGAAATACAAAAGATGGAAATGGAATTCATGCAGTTAAAGGCCGTTGGGAACGACCTTGATGGTTACAACAGGAGATTTTTGGAACTAGCTCTTATGTGTCCGACAATGGTCACCCCGGAATTCAAGCGTATGGAGAGATATTTATGGGGACTCCCTAAGTCCATCAAAGGAAACGTCACATCGTCCAAATCACCGAATGTTCCCGAAGCAATGCGCATGGCGCATACCCTCATGAATCAGATTCTTATTGATGAGCCAGAGAAGGCTAAGTTTGAAGATGGTAGTAGCGAAAAGCGAAAGTGGGATAATAACAACCACCACAACAACAGGGGGAGAACCTATGACCAGACCCCCGCCAAGAGGCACAAGAACAGTGGAAACCCCAACCCCAACAACAACACCAACTCCAACCCGAACTACAAGGGAACCTTATCACAATACAAGAGGTGTTACAAACACCACACTGGGTATTGTAATGTGGTTTGTGAGAAGTGCCAACGGTCTGGACATATAGGCAAGGATTGCAAGGTCACAACTTTGAATGCAAGGGCGAACCCCACCAGGCCGAAGAAGTGCTACGGATGCGGAATGACGGGTCACTTCAGGAATGAGTGTCCCGACAAGCGAAAAGACGGCGGACCACCGCGAGGTAGAGCTTTTAATGTTAATGCAAGGGATGCACGCAAGAACCCCGACTTGGTGACAGGTATATTCACTATCAACAATATTTTAGCTTCTGTCCTATTTGATACTGGTGCCGATAGAAGTTATGTATGTAGACACTTTTGTGATAAGATAAATTGGTCGTTAGTCCCTTTAAAAGAAAGTATGCTTGTCGAGGTAGCCAATGGTAAACTTGAAAAGGTTGACCAAATTGGCCGAGGGGCTGTTATTAATATAGCTGGTGCGAATTTCGAAATTGACTTGATACCTATCAAAATGGGAAGTTTTGACGTGATCGTCGGTATGGATTGGTTGACCAAAGTAAGGGCTGATATTATTTGTGGAGATAAAGCTCTTCGTATACCACAAGGAGATGGCAAGCCGCTGGTTATCTATGGGGAGAGATGTACGTTGAAGCTGAACCTCATTAGTTGCGTGAAAGCACAAAAGATTATGAAGAAGGGACGTTTTGCTGTCCTAGCACATGTGAAAACGGTAGAAACCGAGGTGAAGAGTGTGAACGACGTACGAATTGTGAACGAGTTTCCTGATGTCTTTCCAGAGGAGTTACCTGGATTACCACCACCGAGGGCAGTGGAATTTCAGATCGATTTAGTGCCAGGAGCTGCACCTGTAGCTCGCGCACCGTACCGACTTGCACCTTCCGAGATGCAAGAGTTACAAAGCCAACTACAGGAACTCCTAGATCGAGGGTTTATTCAACCAAGTTCTTCGCCGTGGGGCGTACCTGTTTTGTTTGTGAAGAAGAAGGATGGATCCTTCCGTATGTGTATCGACTACCGTGAACTCAACAAATTGACAATCAAGAATCGGTATCCACTACCATAAATTGACGATCTTTTCGATCAGCTGCAAGGATTGAGCGTTTACTCTAAGATCGATTTGCAATCTGGTTATCACCAGTTGAGGGTGAAAGAGAGTGACGTGATGAAGACTGCATTTAGGACACGCTATGGTCATTATGAATTTCTCGTAATGCCGTTCGGATTGACCAATGCACCTGCCGTATTTATGGACCTCATGAATCGTGTCTGCAACCCGTACTTGGACAAGTTTGTTATCGTCTTCATAGATGATATCCTCATCAACTCCAAAAGCAAAGAGGAACACGAGCAACACCTCCGACTAATGCTTGAACTCTTAAGACAAGAGCAACTTTATGCGAAATTTTCTAAGTGTGAATTTTGGTTGAAGGAAGTCCAATTTCTGGGCCATGTTGTGAGCGACCAGGGTATCAAAGTTGATCCCGCGAAGATTGAAGCTATCAGCAAGTGGGAAACACCCACCACTCCGACTCACATCCGCCAATTTCTAGGTCTCGCCGGCTACTACCGAAGGTTTATAGAAGGATTCTCTCTGATTGTGCGTCCTTTGACCGCGCTGACTCATAAGGGAAAGAAGTTCATTTGGGAACCCGCACACGAATCAGCATTTTAAACCTTGAAGAAGAAGTTAACCTCCGCACCTATTTTATCACTCCCTGAAGGCAGTGACGACTTTGTTGTTTATTGCGATGCATCGAAGAATGGATTTGGTTGCATATTGATGCAAAGATCAAAGGTTATTGCCTATGCATCCCGACAATTGAAGATTCATGAGCGGAACTACACAACTCACGATCTCGAACTTGGAGCCGTTGTCTTTGCGCTCAAATTATGGAGACACTATTTGTATGGAACTAAAAGTACTATCTTCACCGATCACAAGAGTCTTCAACACATCTTCGATCAGAAGCAACTGAATATGAGACATCGTCGATGGATTGAGACACTCAACGACTACGATTGTGAACTCCGTTATCACCCTGGCAAGGCCAATGTTGTAGCTGACGCTTTGAGTCGAAAGGAGAGAATGGTACCTCTTCGCGTTCGGGCTCTGAACATCACCATCCATTCGAACCTCAACAATCAGATCCGAGTAGCCCAAGATGAGGCTCTCAAGGAGGAGAATATATCTCATGAACATTTGAACATACTTATTGTAGTGACCCGAACTTTTCCATGTTTATATATATTAATTGAGATTGATATTTACATGATTAAATGTTTCCAACATGTTAAGCAATCAAACTTGTTAAGACTTGATTAATTGAAATATGTTTCATATAGACAATTGACCACCCAAGTTGACCGGTGATTCACGAATGTTAAAACTTGTAAAAACTATATGATGACATATATATGGATATATATATAGTTAACATGATACTATGATAAGTAAACATATCATTAAGTATATTAACAATGAACTACATATGTAAAAACAAGACTACTAACTTAATGATTTTTAAACGAGACATATATGTAACGATTATCGTTGTAAAGACATTTAATGTATATATATCATATTAAGAGATATTCATACATGATAATATCATTATAATATAATAATTTAAAATCTCATTTTATATTATAAACATTGGGTTAACAACATTTAACAAGATCGTTAAACCTAAAGGTTTCAAAACAACACTTACATGTAATGACTAACTATGACTTAACGACTCAGTTAAAATGTATATACATGTAGTGTTTTAATATGTATTTATACACTTTTTAAAGACTTCAATACACTTATCAAAATACTTCTACTTAACAAAAATGCTTACAATTACATCCTCGTTCAGTTTCATCAACAATTCTACTCGTATGCACCCGTATTCGTACTCGTACAATACACAGCTTTTAGATGTATGTACTATTGGTATATACACTCCAATGATCAGCTCTTAGCAGCCCATGTGAGTCACCTAACACATGTGGGAACCATCATTTGGCAACTAGCATGAAATATCTCATAAAATTACAAAAATATGAGTAATCATTCATGACTTATTTACATGAAAACAAAATTACATATCCTTTATATCTAATCCATACACCAACGACTAAAAACACCTACAAACACTTTAATTCTTCAATTTTCTTCATCTAATTGATCTCTCTCAAGTTCTATCTTCAAGTTCTAAGTGTTCTTCATATATTCTACAAGTTCTAGTTACATAAAATCAAGAATACTTTCAAGTTTGCTAGCTCACTTCCAATCTTGTAAGGTGATCATCCAACCTCAAGAAATCTTTGTTTCTTACAGTAGGTTATCATTCTAATACAAGGTAATAATCATATTCAAACTTTGGTTCAATTTCTATAACTATAACGATCTTATTTCAAGTGATGATCTTACTTGAACTTGTTTTCGTGTCATGATTCTGCTTCAAGAACTTCGAGCCATCCAAGGATCCGTTGAAGCTAGATCCATTTTTCACTTTTCCAGTAGGTTTATCCAAGGAACTTAAGGTAGTAATGATGTTCATAACATCATTCAATTCAAAAGATTTGATTTAAAAGTTGTTATTCTGAGAAAATGATTTTTATTATGAACATGAAACTATATCCAAAAATTATGGTTAAACTCAAAGTGGAAGTATGTTTTCTAAAATGGTCATCTAGACGTCGTTCTTTCGACTGAAATGACTACCTTTACAAAAATGACTTGTAACTTATTTTTCCGACTATAAACCTATACTTTTTCTGTTTAGATTCATAAAATAGAGTTCAATATGAAACCATAGCAATTTGATTCACTCAAAACGGATTTAAAATGAAGAAGTTATGGGTAAAACAAGATTGGATAATTTTTCTCATTTTAGCTACGTGAAAATTGGTAACAAATCTATTCCAACCATAACTTAATCAACTTGTATTGTATATTATGTAATCTTGAGATACCATAGACACGTATACAATGTTTCGACCTATCATGTCGACACATCTATATATATTTCGGAACAACCATAGACACTCTATATGTGAATGTTGGAGTTAGCTATACAGGGTTGAGGTTGATTCCAAAATATATATAGTTTGAGTTGTGATCAATACTGAGATACGTATACACTGGGTCGTGGATTGATTCAAGATAATATTTATCGATTTATTTCTGTACATCTAACTGTGGACAACTAGTTGTAGGTTACTAACGAGGACAGCTGACTTAATAAACTTAAAACATCAAAATATATTAAAAGTGTTGTAAATATATTTTGAACATACTTTGATATATATGTATATATTGTTATAGGTTCGTGAATCAACCAGTGGCCAAGTCTTACTTCCCGACGAAGTAAAAATCTGTGAAAGTGAGTTATAGTCCCACTTTTAAAATCTAATATTTTTGGGATGAGAATACATGCAGGTTTTATAAATGATTTACAAAATAGACACAAGTACGTGAAACTACATTCTATGGTTGAATTATCGAAATCGAATATGCCCCTTTTTATTAAGTCTGGTAATCTAAGAATTAGGGAACAGACACCCTAATTGACGCGAATCCTAAAGATAGATCTATTGGGCCTAACAAACCCCATCCAAAGTACCGGATGCTTTAGTACTTCGAAATTTATATCATATCCGAAGGGTGTCCCGGAATGATGGGGATATTCTTATATATGCATCTTGTTAATGTCGGTTACCAGGTGTTCACCATATGAATGATTTTTATCTCTATGTATGGGATGTGTATTGAAATATGAAATCTTGTGGTCTATTATTATGATTTGATATATATAGGTTAAACCTATAACTCACCAACATTTTTGTTGACGTTTTAAGCATGTTTATTCTCAGGTGATTATTAAGAGCTTCCGCTGTCTCATACTTAAATAAGGACGAGATTTGGAGTCCATGCTTGTATGATATTGTGTAAAAACTGCATTCAAGAAACGTATTTTGTTGTAACATAATTGTATTGTAAACCATTATGTAATGGTCGTGTGTAAACAGGATATTTTTGATTATCATTATTTGATAATCTACGTAAAGCTTTTTAAACCTTTATTGATGAAATAAAGGTTATGGTTTGTTTTAAAATGAATGCAGTCTTTGAAAAACGTCTCATATAGAGGTCAAAACCTCGCAACGAAATAAATTAATATGGAACGTTTTTAATCAATAAGAACGGGACATTTCAGTTGGTATCAGAGCGTTGGTCTTAGAGAACCAGAATTTTGCATTAGTGTGTCTTATCGAGTTTTTTAGGATGCATTAGTGAGTCTGGACTTCGACCGTGTTTACTTGAAAAATGATTGCTTAACAAATTTTGTTGGAAACTATATATTTTTAACATGTGAATATTATGTGATATATTAATCTCTTAACGCGTTTGATATTATGTGATAGATGTCTACCTCTAGAACAAGTCCCATTGACTCACCTAATAATAATGAAGAGTCAAATGTAAATTGGAATGATTCGTGGACTGATTCACAAGTTCCCGAAGAGGAACCGGAAGAAGAGTCGGAACCGGAAGAAGAATCGGAACCAGAAGAAGAATCGGAACCAGAAGAAGAATCGGAACCGGATGAAGAAATAGAACCGGTGGGGGAAATAATAAAACTGTTAAGTAAAAGAAAATCCTCAACCAACCGACCAAGGTTAATTATGGTCAATGGTGTTTCCGCCAAGGAAGCAAAATATTGGGAGGATTACCAATTCTCCGATGAATCGGATTCCGACGAGAATTCTGATGATGTTATAGAAATTACCCCAACTGAATTTAAAAAGGCAAAAGAAAATAATAAGGGAAAGGGCATAAAAATAGAGAAATCTAATTCTAACCCCGATGAACTTTATATGTATCGTCAACCCCCGAAGTCCTTAAGTTGTAACAATGACCCGGGAACCTCTAAACCACCAGGTTTTTCTAAACCAATGTGGAAAATTACGGCTTGTATTAGGGGAACATCATATATCCCTAGAAACTTGGCAAAACGAACCAAAACCGAAGAAGAAGAAACAAACGAGTCGGAATAAAATAGTTGTATTCGTGTGGTGTAATATATGTAATATAGTGTGCTTATGCTTTATGATATATGTAAAAATTGCTTGTATTAATAAGTATTTTTTTTTATGAATCTAACTCTTGTCTATTTTACAGTATAAAAACACAAAATGGATAGACAACCCAATATTTTAAGAGACCTACCCGGAGACATGATTGATGAAATCTTGTCTAGAGTCGGTTAGAATTCTTCGGCACAACTATTTAAGGCGAGATCAGTTTGTAAGACATTCGAAGAACGTTCCAAGAATGCCTTGGTTTATAAAAGGCTTTCGTTCGAAAGATGGGGGATATCACATTGGGAAATCCATAAATTACGATGTGTTTACTTTGACGCATATATTGCGGGGAACCCAAATGTTATTTTATGCAATGGGTTAAGAAATTATTTTGACTCAATATATCCGAATATTGGACTTCGTGATTTAGAAAAAGCGGCTAACATGCAACATGAAGAAGCATGTTATGCTTACGGATTAGTAATGTTCGCTTCTCACCAAAGTGAGAACAAGAACATCGGCCTACAACTATTAAACAAAACGTTCCCACAAGTGACGGAGTCGGTAATTGGGGTAAGAAATGAGGTTTTTAGATTGTTACGGGACTGTTGGACATTACGTAACCCTCGTCCCTTTGACGAAGTTACAACACGCTGTCTTATCAACGGCCATAACGGTTATATTCTACAAGACCAAGGATGGGAAGTAGTCCTAGTAAAACCAGAATGCATGACTTGTTTCTGGACGTATGAATTACGTGTCTTTATTGCCTTTGCTGATTGACTTGTGTACTAGCTAGAATTATCTTCACAACTATCTTGTATCAAAGTTATTGTGTGATATATTTCATGCTTTAGGTAAAATAAGCGGTATTGTAAGTTTGTAAAATATTGTATAAAAGTTTGAACGCGAAATATTATTATAATCAGTTTTTCATATAGAATTGTAGTAGTTGAATTGTATATTAGCTACTAAGTATGAACTTAACGGGTAGGTACTACCCGAATTTAAACTTATAAAACGCTAATATGAAGAAAAAGCTTTTATAAATGAGTTCATATTATGCTACGAAATACTATTAACTACTCTTAATATTCTGTATGATTAACTTGTTCCATTTGACAATTTTGAAGGAAATGGCACCGACTACTCGACACACCGTGAATATGAATGAAGAGGAATTCCGTACTTTTCTAGCTTCAAACATAGCCGCAGTACAGGCTGCGCTACATACCAACAATAACCTTGGATCTAGCAGTACAGGAAATCGTGTAGGATGCACCTACAAAGAATTCACTGCCTGCAAACCTTTGGAATTTGATGGAACCGAAGGAACGATCGGATTGAAACGGTGGACCGAGAAGGTCGAATCGGTGTTTGCCATAAGTAAGTGTACTGAAGAGGACAAAGTAAAGTACGCTACGCATACCTTCACAGGTTCTGCGTTAACATGGTGGAATACCTATCTAGAGCAAGTGGGACAAGACGATGCGTACGCACTACCGTGGTCAGCATTCAAGCACTTGATGAACGAGAAGTACCGTCCCAGAACCGAGGTCAATAATCTCAAGACAGAACTTAGAGGGTTACGAACCCAAGGATTTGATATTACCACGTACGAAAGATGATTCACAGAATTGTGCCTATTGTGTCCGGGAGCATTCGAAGATGAGGAAGAGAAGATCGACGCGTTTGTGAAAGAATTACCGGGATTACCCCCACATCGATCCGTTGAATTTCAAATAGATCTTGTACCAGGAGCTGCACCAATAGCTCGTGCTCCTTACAGACTCGCACCCAGCGAGATGAAAGAACTGCAAAGCCAATTACAAGAACTTTTAGAGCGTGGTTTCATTCGACCAAGCACATCACCGTGGGGAGCTCCTGTTTTGTTTGTCAAGAAGAAAGATGGTACATTCAGGTTGTGTATCGACTACCGAGATTTGAACAAACTTACCATCAAGAACCGCTACCCACTACCGAGAATCGGCGACTTATTTGATCAACTACAAGGCTCGTCTGTTTATTCAAAGATTGACTTACGTTCCGGGTATCATCAAATGCGGGTGAAAGAAGATGATATTCCAAAGACTGCTTTCAGAACACGTTACGGTCATTACGAGTTTGTGGTCATGCCGTTTGGTTTAACTAATGCACCAGCTGTGTTCATGGACCTTATGAACCGAGTGTGTGGACCATACCTTGACAAGTTTGTCATTGTTTTCATTGATGACATACTTATTTACTCAAAGAATGACCAAGAACACGGTGAACATTTGAGAAAGGTGTTAGAAGTATTGAGGAAGGAAGAATTGTACGCTAAGTTTTCAAAGTGTGCATTTTGGTTGGAAGAAGTTCAATTCCTCGGTCACATAGTGAACAAAGAAGGTATTAAGGTGGATCCGGCAAAGATAGAAACTGTTGAAAAGTGGGAAACCCCGAAAACTCCGAAACACATACGCCAGTTTTTAGGACTAGCTGGTTACTACAGAAGGTTCATCCAAGACTTTTCCAGAATAGCAAAACCCTTGACTGCATTAACGCATAAAGGGAAGAAATTTGAATGGAATGATGAACAAGAGAAAGCGTTTCAGTTATTGAAGAAAAAGCTAACTACGGCACCTATATTGTCATTGCCTGAAGGGAATAATGATTTTGTGATTTATTATGACGCATCAAAGCAAGGTCTCGGTTGTGTATTAATGCAACGAACGAAGGTGATTGCTTATGCATCTAGACAATTGAAGATTCACGAACAAAATTATACGACGCATGATTTGGAATTAGGCGCGGTTGTTTTTGCATTAAAGACTTGGAGGCACTACTTATATGGGGTCAAAAGTATTATATATACCGACCACAAAAGTCTTCAACACATATTTAATCAGAAACAACTGAATATGAGGCAGTGTAGGTGGATTGAATTATTGAATGATTACGACTTTGAGATTCGTTACCACCCGGGGAAGGCAAATGTGGTAGCCGATGCCTTGAGCAGGAAGGACAGAGAACCCATTCGAGTAAAATCTATGAATATAATGATTCATAATAACCTTACTACTCAAATAAAGGAGGCGCAACAAGGAGTTTTAAAAAAAAGGAAATTTAAAGGATGAAATACCCAAAGGATCGGAGAAGCATCTTAATATTCGGGAAGACGGAACCCGGTATAGGGCTGAATGGATTTGGGTACCAAAATTTGGAGATATGAGAGAAATGGTACTTAGAGAAGCTCATAAAACCAGATACTCAATACATCCTGGAACGGGGAAGATGTACAAGGATCTCAAGAAACATTTTTGGTGGCCGGGTATGAAAGCCGATGTTGCTAAATACGTAGGAGAATGTTTGACGTGTTCTAAGGTCAAAGCTGAGCATCAGAAACCATCAGGTCTACTTCAACAACCCGAAATCCCGGAATGGAAGTGGGAAAACATTACCATGGATTTCATCACTAAATTGCCAAGGACTGCAAGTGGTTTTGATACTATTTGGGTAATAGTTGATCGTCTCACCAAATCAGCACACTTCCTGCCAATAAGAGAAGATGACAATATGGAGAAGTTAGCACGACTGTATTTGAAGGAAGTCGTCTCCAGACATGGAATACCAATCTCTATTATCTCTGATAGGGATGGCAGATTTATTTCAAGATTCTGGCAGACATTACAGCAAGCATTAGGAACTCGTCTAGACATGAGTACTGCCTATCATCCACAAACTGATGGGCAGAGCGAAAGGACAATACAAACGCTTGAAGACATGCTACGAGCATGTGTTATTGATTTCGGAAACAGTTGGGATCGACATCTACCGTTAGCAGAATTTTCCTACAACAACAGCTACCATTCAAGCATTGAGATGGCGCCATTTGAAGCACTTTATGGTAGAAAGTGCAGGTCTCCGATTTGTTGGAGTGAAGTGGGGGATAGACAGATTACGGGTCGGGAGATTATACAAGAAACTACCGAGAAGATCATCCAAATTCAACAACGGTTGAAAACCGCCCAAAGTCGACAAAAGAGCTACGCTGACATTAAAAGAAAAGATATAGAATTTGAAATTGGAGAGATGGTCATGCTTAAAGTTGCACCTTGAAAAGGCGTTGTTCGATTTGGTAAACGAGGGAAATTAAATCCAAGGTATATTGGACCATTCAAGATTATTGATCGTGTCGGACCAGTAGCTTACCGACTTGAGTTACCTCAACAACTCGCGGCTGTACATAACACTTTCCACGTCTCGAATTTGAAGAAATTTTTTACTAAAGAAGATCTCACTATTCCGTTAGATGAAATCCAAATCAACGAAAAACTTCAATTCATCGAAGAACCCGTCGAAATAATGGATCGTGAGGTTAAAAGACTTAAGCAAAACAAGATACCAATTGTTAAGGTTCGATGGAATGCTCGTAGAGGACCCGAGTTCACCTGGGAGCGTGAAGATCAGATGAAGAAGAAATACCCGCATCTATTTCTAGAAGATTCGTCAACACCTTCAACTGTTTAAAATTTCGGGACGAAATTTATTTAACGGTTAGGTACTGTAGTGACCCGAACTTTTCCATGTTTATATATATTAATTGAGATTGATATTTACATGATTAAATGTTTCCAACATGTTAAGCAATCAAACTTGTTAAGACTTGATTAATTGAAATATGTTTCATATAGACAATTGACCACCCAAGTTGACCGGTGATTCACGAACGTTAAAACTTGTAAAAACTATATGATGAAATATATATGGATATATATATAGTTAACATGATACTATGATAAGTAAACATATCATTAAGTATATTAACAATGAACTACATATGTAAAAACAAGACTACTAACTTAATGATTTTTAAACGAGACATATATGTAACGATTATCGTTGTAAAGACATTTAATGTATATATATCATATTAAGAGATATTCATACATGATAATATCATTATAATATAATAATTTAAAATCTCATTTTATATTATAAACATTGGGTTAACAACATTTAACAAGATCGTTAAACCTAAAGGTTTCAAAACAACACTTACATGTAATGACTAACTATGACTTAACGACTCAGTTAAAATGTATATACATGTAGTGTTTTAATATGTATTTATACACTTTTGAAAGACTTCAATACACTTATCAAAATACTTCTACTTAACAAAAATGCTTACAATTACATCCTCGTTCAGTTTCATAAACAATTCTACTCGTATGCACCCGTATTCGTACTCGTACAATACACAGCTTTTAGATGTATGTACTATTGGTATATACACTCCAATGATTAGCTCTTAGCAGCCCATGTGAGTCACCTAACACATGTGGGAACCATCATTTGGCAACTAGCATGAAATGTCTCATAAAATTACAAAAATATGAGTAATCATTCATGACTTATTTACATGAAAACAAAATTACATATCCTTTATATCTAATCCATACACCAACGACTAAAAACACCTACAAACACTTTCATTCTTCAATTTTCTTCATCTAATTGATCTCTCTCAAGTTCTATCTTCAAGTTCTAAGTGTTCTTCATATATTCTACAAGTTCTAGTTACATAAAATCAAGAATACTTTCAAGTTTGCTAGCTCACTTCCAATCTTGTAAGGTGATCATCCAACCTCAAGAAATCTTTGTTTCTTACAGTAGGTTATAATTCTAATACAAGGTAATAATCATATTCAAACTTTGGTTCAATTTCTATAACTATAACGATCTTATTTCAAGTGATGATCTTACTTGAACTTGTTTTCGTGTCATGATTCTGCTTCAAGAACATCGAGCCATCCAAGGATCCGTTGAAGCTAAATCCATTTTTCACTTTTCCAGTAGGTTTATCCAAGGAACTTAAGGTAGTAATGATGTTCATAACATCATTCAATTCATACATATAAAGCTATCTTATTCGAAGGTTTAAACTTGTAATCACTAGAACATAGTTTAGTTAATTCTAAACTTGTTCGCAAACAAAAGTTAATCCTTCTAACTTGACTTTTAAAATCAACTAAACACATGTTCTATATCTATATGATATGCTAACTTAATGATTTAAAACCTGGAGACACGAAAAACACCGTAAAACCGGATTTACGCCGTTGTAGTAACACCGCGGGCTGTTTTGGGTTAGTTAATTAAAAACTATGATAAACTTTGATTTAAAAGTTGTTATTCTGAGAAAATGATTTTTATTATGAACATGAAACTATATCCAAAAATTATGGTTAAACTCAAAGTGGAAGTATGTTTTCTAAAATGGTCATCTAGACGTCGTTCTTTCGACTGAAATGACTACCCTTACAAAAATGACTTGTAACTTATTTTTCCGACTATAAACCTATACTTTTTCTGTTTAGATTCATAAAATAGAGTTCAATATGAAACCATAGCAATTTGATTCACTCAAAACGGATTTAAAATGAAGAAGTTATGGGTAAAACAAGATTGGATAATTTTTCTCATTTTAGCTACGTGAAAATTGGTAACAAATCTATTCCAACCATAACTTAATCAACTTGTATTGTATATTATGTAATCTTGAGATACCATAGACACGTATACAATGTTTTGACCTATCATGTCGACACATCTATATATATTTCGGAACAACCATAGACACTCTATATGTGAATGTTGGAGTTAGCTATACAGGGTTGAGGTTGATTCCAAAATATATATAGTTTGAGTTGTGATCAATACTGAGATACGTATACACTGGGTCGTGGATTGATTCAAGATAATATTTATCGATTTATTTCTGTACATCTAACTGTGGACAACTAGTTGTAGGTTACTAACGAGGACAGCTGACTTAATAAACTTAAAACATCAAAATATATTAAAAGTGTTGTAAATATATTTTGAACATACTTTGATATATATGTATATATTGTTATAGGTTCGTGAATCAACCAGTGGCCAAGTCTTACTTCCCGACGAAGTAAAAATCTGTGAAAGTGAGTTATAGTCCCACTTTTAAAATCTAATATTTTTGGGATGAGAATACATGCAGGTTTTATAAATGATTTACAAAATAGACACAAGTACGTGAAACTACATTCTATGGTTGAATTATTGAAATCGAATATGCCCCTTTTTATTAAGTCTGGTAATCTAAGAATTAGGGAACAGACACCCTAATTGACGCGAATCCTAAAGATAGATCTATTGGGCCTAACAAACCCCATCCAAAGTACCGGATGCTTTAGTACTTCGAAATTTATATCATATCCGAAGGGTGTCCCAGAATGATGGGGATATTCTTATATATGCATCTTGTTAATGTCGGTTACCAGGTGTTCACCATATGAATGATTTTTATCTCTATGTATGGGATGTGTATTGAAATATGAAATCTTGTGGTCTATTATTATGATTTGATATATATAGGTTTAACCTATAACTCACCAACATTTTTGTTGACGTTTTAAGCATGTTTATTCTCAGGTGATTATTAAGAGCTTCCGCTGTCGCATACTTAAATAAGGACGAGATTTGGAGTCCATGCTTGTATGATATTGTGTAAAAACTGCATTCAAGAAACGTATTTTGTTGTAACATAATTGTATTGTAAACCATTATGTAATGGTCGTGTGTAAACAGGATATTTTTGATTATCATTATTTGATAATCTACGTAAAGCTTTTTAAACCTTTATTGATGAAATAAAGGTTATGGTTTGTTTTAAAATGAATGCAGTCTTTGAAAAACGTCTCATATAGAGGTCAAAACCTCGCAACGAAATCAATTAATATGGAACGTTTTTAATCAATAAGAACGGGACATTTCACTTATCTCTCGATTCGAGGTTAGAGATACTGGACTCCGATGTTACGCCGGAAGAATTTGGGTACCTCTTTATAGGGATCTACGGAACCTTATACTTGATGAAGCACACAAATCGAGATATTCGATTCATCCCGGAGCGGGCAAAATGTATCACGACCTTAAAGAATAGTATTGGTGGCCGAATCTTAAGAAAGATGTTGCAACTTATGTTGGTAAATGTTTAACCTGCTCGAAAGTTAAGGCCGAGCATCAGAGACCTTCTGGTTTGCTTCAACAGCCGGAAATCCCACAATGGAAGTGGGAAGGGATCACAATGGATTTCATTACCAAGCTACCAAAGATGGTGGGCGGATACGATACCATTTGGGTTATCGTTGACCGCCTTACTAAATCTGCACTCTTTCTAGCGATGAAGGAAACGGATACGATGGAGAGACTTGCTCAATTATACATCAAGGAGGTTGTATCTCGTCATGGTGTACCTTTATCGATCATCTCAGATCGCGATCCCCATTTTGCTTCTAGATTTTGGCGTTCTTTGCAAGAAGCCATGGGAACTCGTCTCGACATGAGCACTGCTTATCATCCTCAGACTGACGGGCAAAGTGAACGAACGATTCAGACCTTGGAGGACATGTTGCGGGCATGTGTCATTGATTTTGGAAAGGCTTGGGAAAGGCATTTGCCACTCGCCGAATTTTCTTACAACAACAGTTATCACTAGAGCATTAATGCTGCACCTTTTGAAGCGTTGTATGGTCGCAAGTGCCGATCTCCTATTTGTTGGGCCGAAGTAGGCGAAAAGCAAATCATCGGACCCAGGGTAGTCCACGAAACCACGGAGAAGATTGCTCAGATCCAAGCTAGACTTAAGACTGCCAGTGATCGCCAAAAGAGTTATGCCGATCTTAAACGTAAAGACTTTGAATTCAACGTTGGTGATCGTGTAATGTTGAAGGTTGCACCTTGGAAGGGTGTGATTCGCTTTGGAAAACGTGGAAAGTTAAACCCACGATACATTGGTCCTTTTGAAATCTTGGAACGTGTTGAACCCGTTGCATACCGTTTGGATCTACCAGCACAATTGAGCTCAGTTCATCCCATCTTCCACGTGTCGAACTTGAAGAAGTGTCTTGCTGCACCTGAACTTATCATACCTCTTGAGGAACTTACAATTGATGACAAACTCCACTTTGTGGAAGAACCTGTTGAAATTATGGATCGTGAGATCAAAACTTTGAAACGCAACAAGATTCCGATCGTCCGAGTGCGATGGAATGCCAAACGAGGACCTGAGTTTACTTGGGAGCGAGAGGATCAAATGATGCGGAAGTATCCTCACCTTTTCCCGACTCCTCCATCTACCTCAGCTTAAATTTCGGGACGAAATTTTCTTTAACAGGTGGGTAATGTAACGACCCTGGATTTTCTAACGTTTATTTATTAATAATTATTATTATTAATACGTGTGATTAAACGAATGTATGTCATTACATTTGCATGTTGCCATGATTGCCCGAACTTGACTTTAATTGCCCGAAACGTCTTTGTGACACCCGGAACTTACCCGAATAATATTTTCAAGTATTATTTACATTCATGATTAATTTTATTAATCATTTTAATTAACTATGGTGATTAGTTAGTTACTTGGGCTTTAATTGGATTTATTTGTTAAATACTTGAACTTGGGCTTGACAAAGTTAATGGACTCATGATATTAGACATATAAGCCCACCCTACATCTAAATGGACTACTAGAAGCCCAACTTTAGGCTAGTAACTTGTTAATATAAACCTTGGAATAACTAGATTAAACTAAAAACAAAATACTTACAAGCATGCTAGTAACCCTTTCCCCATGCATTTACTTTTACCATTCAACACTTACACCATGCTCAACACAAGAATTTAGGAAGTTGACCACCCCCATTGGATGGCCTAAAAACCGTCCACTTTACATGGGGAGGGGGGAGGTTCAATATTTTTTTTATGTTACTTATTACTTGCATTCATCTCACTCTTACACACACTTCACTTTGCTACTTTTCTTTCTCACATTTTTCTCTCTACTTGGTAAGTAACAAGGCTTATTTTCTCTTCTTTTTCTTCATCTAAAACCGCCACCATCATCATTCTTTTACTTGGTTGTTTTGTTGTTTAATTACTTGTTCTTGTGGTTGATTACCTTCTTGAAGTTGTTTGTTGTTTTAAAGAATCAAACTTCCTAGTTTGTTCTTCATATTATCTTGTTATTCAAGAACAAGCAAGAACCTAAACTCTCTAGTTTATGGTTCTACAATTGATGTTTTAAAGATTTAAAGTTCATAAGTTCTAAAAATCATACATGCATTCATGTTTGTAAACTTGAGGTTTACTTTCTTAAGAATCAAAGCCTTGGCTTGAATCTTTAAAGTATGAATAACCATGAACTTATTACTTGTAAATTTATTCATACACTTTTAATTTCGTGATTCTTGTTATAATGGTCAAAGTGTTACTAGTTAACCTTGACCTCATTTATCTTGAACTAAAGTTAAAAGTTCAAGAACATGCAAATGAAACTTTTAATTATAACTTTGTACACTTATGTTTGATCTAGACTTTTGGGTCTTGGAACTTCAAGATCAAACTAACCACTTAAGATCTTGATTAGTTAGTGTATTTTCAAGTTTGTAGTACAATATTACTTTTCTAATTCATGCATGTGTTGAATCTATGATCTTGATGCAACTTTGGTTCATCAAACTTCATACAACTCTTAAGTGAGTTGTGCTTCATATCATAGACCTACACTAGTGTTATGATGCTCACATCTTGATTAAGATGGTGCAAACACATCAGCGAGTTGTACACTTGAAGTTATATGCATCAAGGATGAGAACCGTGATAAGCATCAAGTACCAAGACCACCGGAACTCACTTTTAACTTCCTGTTTTCTGTTTACAGCCCTCTGTCCTACTGTTTCTGTAATAGACCAGTAGACCAGGGCTACTGAGACCTTGATTTTCAAATAGATCTTTTTGAATAGATAACTTTTCATATAGGACTCGTCTTAATCCGAGTTACGGTTTAGAATCTATGGCCCTCCGAGCGTCACTATGTCCATTTACTTTCCTGTTTTCTCTTTACAGTTTCTGTTTTTCTTGTTTCTGTAACAGACCAGTACACCTGGGCTACTTTAACCTTGATTTTCAGATATCTCAGTTCGTGTAGATAACTTTTCATATAGGACTCGTCTTAATCCGAGTTACGGTTTAGGATTTATGGCCCTCCGATCGTCACTATGTCCTTTAACGTTGTGCAGAAATTTCTGACCTACTCGCACTTAGACCGTCTCCACGGTCAAACAAAGACGAGTTTGCTTCTGTAAATTTTACCACACTTAAAGGACTCATATACGGAGCCATGGCCACTGGTCTCACCTTAATTGAGTAAGGGTAGAGGCCGTGCTGACTGATCAAAGTCAGCCTTTGTTTTAAACTACTTTCATGAACGAAACTTACTTTACGCCTTTTGTTTGATGATGAATGATGATGACCCTTAAGACCTTAATTACATACTTATAAACCTTTTGAGACTAATTACTAACTTAGTACTATTTGACTTAGGTTGAGGACTTTCGGACCGATTACTTGCACACTTTTTTCGAACCGACTTTACGACTACATTATCATTGTGAGTTATAGCATCCCTTTTTACTTTAACTATTTGGGACTGAGAACACATGCACATTTTATGTTTTACATACTAGGCACGAGTACTTAAAACTTATATATGTGTGGGTTATGCAACGGCACAAACATTCCCTTTAGCTCGGTAACGTTTAATCATTGGTTTTTGAACCGTGAACGCGAATCTTAGATATGGATCCATAGGGTTTGACATCCCCACTCGGGCTAGTCGCGCTAACATTTAACGAGTGATTAATACTTCGTAATCATACGCACTTGCCAAGTGTACTTTAAGGGGGTATAAACGTTAAGTTAGTTACCAAGTGCCCACGGTTAAGCATATACTTTATCATATCGTTTTGTAACGCTCTTTGTAGCACTGAAATCTCGTGGCCTACCTTATATTACTGTTATACTTAAACTATAGCTCACCAACCTTTGTGTTGACGTTTTAAGCATGTTTTTCTCAGGTGCTTGAGGTTAGCTTCCGCTGTGTACTAGTCGTGCTGTAGACACCCGCTGCTTAGAGTTGTCATCGCATGAACTACTTTACCTTGCATTCAAACTTTAGTACTTTTGAATTATAACTTGTAACGACCATTGTGGTCACATACACTTATTATTTGCTTCCACTTAGTGAAGCATGCTTTTGGATTGTAAAACATTTGATGTCGGTTATGACATCACCTTTTTATCGTGATTGCAACTTATTTTATTACAGCATATAGTATTTAACCTTGTAATGATCCTGTTGTTGATGATTCGTACATGATGGTTTTGTACGGGGCATCACATTTGGTATCAGAGCATTGGTTGTAGGGAATTAGGATGCATTAGTGAGTCTAAGACCGACCCGAGTAGGATTCACTAATAGGACTAATCTACAACTTGCTAGTTTACTTGTTTCCGCTGTACTTACTGCATTCTGCTGCTTACTTTACTGCTATATGCCGTATGCTACCACATGATTTCACTACTGCATGCTACTATTTGCTTTCGATTGCATGCTACTTACATACGATTTGCTGTTATTGCCATGCTGTACATAATTTAAACTGTTGGCCTAATACTTGCTTGCTTTATGACTTACTGACATGGAAGATTTATTTTTCCTTGTTCAGATGTCGGATGTTCCACCTGCTAGCGTTTTGGGCAGTTCTGACACAGACTCCACCACACCACCTGCTACTGTTGCTGATACACCGGTCCTGTTACCCACTAGTGATCCCGGCGCTTCATCTTCCGGAGCGAGTAGTAGTGCGTCGGCACCTTTGACTACTTCTGACCCTACGGAGATTCCAGCTCCGTCTGCTCCCGGACCCTCGGGGTCACATCCCCGCATCGGTGGGATTGAGATTCCCGCGGAGTTCAGGGAAGGGCCATTTCGTAACCATATGCGCACGCCTTGCCGACGCACTCCCGACGGACGTTTAGTGCCGATTCCGCCAGGCAAACACAGACAGATGTTGGCCGCCTTCGACTGCCAGTTGAGCTACCCGTGTCTCCACCACATGATTCAGACGACGGGTCTTCCACGGATGCTCCATCAGACGACACCTCTTCGGATGACTCCAGTGATGATGAGGACCCTGCTGATATACCTATTCAGGCACCCTCCACCCCGCCAAAGAAGCGGTACCGTCCAGATGGCACCGTCATTCCAGGGGTGAATGGAGGTCGTGCTTTCACTGACGCTTTTGGTCGACGTCGGAGGGTTACTGCCCGTAAGCGGCTCGTGCCGTACCCTGCCGACCCACTCATACGTAAGACACCTCGTTACGTGCCGAGTATTTCTGGAGCCGGGACATCTGCACCCCGTTTCGTGCGGTCTGCACCACCTGCTCCGCCAGCACCATCCGCTCCACCGGCCCCACCTGCACCACCAGCACCGCTCGCCCCACTAGCTCCCACTGTCGAGGAATTGACAAGGGAGGTGGAGATTCTCCGAGCTCGGGTTACTAAGCTCGAGGAGCAGTTGGCTCAGGTTTTAGACATCCTACAACCACCTTCACCGTAGGACCTTTTGTATCAGATTTCATGATGTAATCTAGTTGTAGTTTCATATTTCACTTATGTATTGTACGAACTTATTCAGATGTATGAAACTTATTATTATTAATGAATGGAAACTTTGTGATGTTACTTTTTGCACAAGTGTTCTACTTACGTTACTGTATGGTGTTTTGCGGTACTTGTATCAACTTGCGTTACTTAATTAACATGTGTTGTGCTGTTTACATGTTGGTTGTTATATACTATATTATTATATATTGAATGCTGGATTTTGACTTGAGTCAAAATGTTTGTATAGAACACCATGGCTAACGGTCGATCCACACCTACTGCCGCTCAAATTGAAGAGATGATCCAAGAACGTGTAGCCGCAGCCCTAGCAGAAAGAAACCTCCAAGCTCCACCGCCACCACCACCGGTTATCCCACCCGTTCGAAATGGGTATACTTACAAGGAATTCCAGAGCTGCAAACCACATAACTTCAGTGGAACCGAGGGACCGGTTGGTCTCACCAGATGGTTCGAGAAACTTGAATCGGTATTCCGAGTGAGCAACTGTTCGGAGGACAACAAGACCAAGTTTGCTTCGTGCACACTATATGACGGCGCGCTAACGTGGTGGAACACATTAGCTCAAGCGAAAGGCATTGATGAGGCGTATGCTACGCCATGGGAGGAATTCAAAGCGGCAATGATTGATGAGTATTGTCCGAGGACCGAAATACAAAAGATGGAAATGGAATTCATGCAGTTAAAGGCCGTTGGGAACGACCTTGATGGTTACAACAGGAGATTTTTGAAACTAGCTCTTATGTGTCCGACAATGGTCACCCCGGAATTCAAGTGTATGGAGAGATATTTCTGGGGACTCCCTAAGTCCATCAAAGGAAACGTCACATCGTCCAAACCACCGAATGTTCCCGAAGCAATGCGCATGGCGCATACCCTCATGAATCAGATTCTTAATGATGAGCCAGAGAAGGCTAAGTTTGAAGCTGGTAGTAGCGAAAAGCGAAAGTGGGATAATAACAACCACCACAACAACAGGGGGAGAACCTATGACCAGACCCCCGCCAAGAGGCACAACAACGGTGGAAACCCCAACCCCAACAACAACACCAACTCCAACCCGAACTATAAGAGAACCTTACCACAATGCAAGAGGTGTTACAAACACCACACTGGGTATTGTAATGTGGTTTGTGAGAAGTGCCAACGGTCTGGACATATAGGCAAGGATTGCAAGGTCACAACTTTGAATGCAAGGGCGAACCCCACCAGGCCGAAGAAGTGCTACGGATGCGGAAAGACGGGTCACTTCAGGAATGAGTGTCCCGACAAGCGAAAAGACGGCGGACCACCGTGAGGTAGAGCTTTTAATGTTAATGCAAGGGATGCACGCGAGAACCCCGACTTGGTGACAGGTATATTCACTATCAACAATATTTTAGCTTCTGTCCTATTTGATACTGGTGCCGATAGAAGTTATGTATGTAGACACTTTTGTGATAAGATAAATTGGTCGTTAGTCCCTTTAAAAGAAAGTATGCTTGTCGAGGTAGCCAACGGTAAACTTGAAAAGGTTGACCAAATTGGCCGAGGGGCTGTTATTAATATAGCTGGTGCGAATTTCGAAATTGACTTGATACCTATCAAATTGGGAAGTTTTGACGTGATCGTCGGTATGGATTGGTTGACCAAAGTAAGGGCTGATATTATTTGTGGAGATAAAGCTCTTCGTATACCACAAGGAGATGGCGAGCCGCTGGTTATCTATGGGGAGAGATGTACGTCGAAGCTGAACCTCATTAGTTGCGTGAAAGCACAAAATATTATGAAGAAGGGACGTTTTGCTGTCCTAGCACATGTGAAAACGGTAGAAACCGAGGTGAAGAGTGTGAACGACGTACGAATTGTGAACGAGTTTCCTGATGTCTTTCCAGAGGAGTTACCTGGATTACCACCACCGAGGGCAGTGGAATTTCAGATCGATTTAGTGCCAGGAGCTGCACCTGTAGCTCGCGCACCGTATCGACTTGCACCTTCCGAGATGCAAGAGTTACAAAGCCAACTACAGGAACTCCTAGATCGAGGGTTTATTCAACCAAGTTCTTCGCCGTGGGGCGCACCTGTTTTGTTTGTGAAGAAGAAGGATGGATCCTTCCGTATGTGTATCGACTACCGTGAACTCAACAAATTGACAATCAAGAATCGGTATCCACTACCACAAATTGACGATCTTTTCGATCAGCTGCAAGGATCGAGCGTTTACTCTAAGATCGATTTGCGATCTGGTTATCACCAGTTGAGGGTGAAAGAGAGTGACGTGATGAAGACTGCATTTAGGACACGCTATGGTCATTATGAATTTCTCGTAATGCCGTTCGGATTGACCAATGCACCTGCCGTATTTATGGACCTCATGAATCGTGTCTGCAAGCCGTACTTGGACAAGTTTGTTATCGTCTTCATAGATGATATCCTCATCTACTCCAAAAGCAAAGAGGAACACGAGCAACACCTCCGACTAATGCTTGAACTCTTAAGACAAGTGTACTTTCAGGGGGTATAAACGTTAAGTTAGTTACCAAGTGCCCACGGTTAAGCATATACTTTATCATATCGTTTTGAAACGCTATTTGTAGCACTGAAATCTCGTGGCCTACCTTATATTACTGTTATACTTAAACTATAGCTCACCAACCTTTGTGTTGACGTTTTAAGCATGTTTTTCTCAGGTGCTTGAGGTTAGCTTCCGCTGTGTACTAGTCGTGCTGTAGACACCCGCTTCTTAGAGTTGTCATCGCATGAACTACTTTACCTTGCATTCAAACTTTAGTACTTTTGAATTATGACTTGTAACGACCATTGTGGTCACATACACTTATTATTTGCTTCCACTTAGTGAAGCATGCTTTTGGATTGTAAAACATTTGATGTCGGTTATGACATCACCTTTTTATCGTGATTGCAACTTATTTTATTACAGCATATAGTACTTAACCTTGTAATGATCCTGTTGTTGATGATTCGTACACGATGGTTTTGTACGGGGCATCATATTATACGCTTCCTACCACAAGCAATTTGAATGAAATCCTACTATCTTTTGGAAACACCAATCTTAAGTGTTGTAATACTTATAAAACTTTAGCAATAAGCAAGAGGTAACCCAAGAGGTATACCGAAGCTATTGCAAGATATTCCCAAGAGGAATACTTATAAAACTTTATCAATAAGCAAGAGGTAACCCAAGAGGTATACCGAAGCTATTGCAAGATATTCCCAAGAGGAATACTTATAAAACTTTAGCAATAAGCAAGAGGTAACCCAAGAGGTATACCGAAGCTTTTGCAAGATATTCCCAAGAGGAATACTTATAAAACTTTAGCAATAAGCAAGAGGTAACCTAAGAGGTATACCGAAGCTATCGCAAGATATTCCCAAGAGGAATACTTATAAAACTTTAGCAATAAGCAAGAGGTAACCCAAGAGGTATACCGAAGCTATTGCAAGATTATCCTAAGAGGAATACTTATAAAACTTTAGCAATAAGCAAGAGGTAACCCAAGAGGTATACCGAAGCTATTGCAAGATATTCCCAAAAGGAATACCTATAAAAACTTTAGCAATAAACAAAAGGTAACCCAGGAGATTACCGAAGCTATTGCAAAGTACCCCAGAGGGAACACTTGTCAAATTTAAGAAATATGCGAGAGGGCATATTCTACAAGTAAATAAGTACTTGTGCTTGAATAAAGGAGGGCCAAACTAAGACAAAGAAAAGGTAATCATAACGCCAAAATAGGTGACCTGCTTAAATAATAAGTAGAGTAACAAGCAAACGAGTACGATAACCCACATAGTACCAAAAGGAGATTGTTTATGGGCAACATAGCCCCAAATCAACAGGCACGCAGACCTGGTAAAAGTACGTTAACATAAAGTAATTAGAGTACAGATCATCACATCAAAAGGGGGTCATAACACAATCAAACTGCAAAGATCATTGCTCCGCAATCAAGGCAAGAAGCTCCACAGGCTTAGCATCAGAGTGAGCAGCAACAGAGGCGACATAATTAAGTTCAGCATCGACAAAGCGAGCACACGCATCATCAACAAGGTCTGGAGCCTGATCACAATACTCTGGATAACTGCTAAGTTCGAGCTTGCCTTGCTGGGACAACTCAGTCAACAATTTACACCTCTCCTCAAGTTTGCTAGCAAGGACAACATCACCAACCAACGCGCTCAACTCTTTGCTACGGATAACCTGCTTACAAACATGTGGAATAACCTGGGTAATAACAGCAGAATAATCTGTCTTCAAACTATCAAACCTCATCTTCTGATCTGCCAGCAATTTTGCTTCCTGACGAAGAACCTTATTCTCCTCTTCCAAGTCAGCTATCCTCTTCTCATCCAGCTTCTGCTTCTCCTGCATGCTCAGAATCTCACTCTTGGCTGATTTTACCTCCTCCTCCTAAGATGTGTTCAACAACAATTGTTCCTGTAACTTCTTCACAGACTCCTTGGAAGATGCATTGACATCCCTAAGCTCTTCCACCTCCTTCTATAAACATATAACATCGCCAGATTTCTGCTTCAAACGAGAAAGGACAAGATGATTATAGATAGCAGAATGATAGTTATGGGAAGTGTAAACATCAATGAGCTTAGAGGTATCCACAAAGGCATCTTCGAATTCAGAAGGAATCATCTCATCGAACACATCGAAACAAGCTTCTAAAGAAGGGATAGCAGGAATATCACCTACAAAAGCACATAAATTTGTTCAAGCGAGAAGAGCAGTTAATATAAAAAATGCTAACAAATAAGAAGCTTACCCAAGGGAACGTTGTCACCGGAACCTTCAATTTGAGCTTCATCATCGGTATCTTCGTCATGAAGAGAAAACTTAGCCTTCTTCATGGGGGAACCAGAAAAACCTCTTTCATCTTCCTGGCAATCTGTTGGCGCCTAGAGGCCCTAACAGGAATGCTCTTGGATACGTCAGGTTCTGCATCAACATCAATAGGTTCGTGCTCTGAGGCAACCTTAGCACTGGGTTTCACCTTGGGAGCACTTGACTCCACCTTAGCGCTGGGTTGAACCTTGGGGGCACTTGACTCAGCCACTTTCTCCGGTTTGTTGTCCACCTCCATAAAATCAGAACAGGAGGGAGAGCCAAGCTCTTTAACCACAGTACTAGCACGAACGGCTTCGGTCATCTGTTTCACCCTAAAAGATTTGATAACGTTTCGCAAAGACATCTCTGCAAAAGCGAGCAAAGTTAGAAAAATTTAACACAAGAAAGTATAAACAAGGATAAAACCTAAGACATATAACACCTACCCCGTTCCCCACAAAAGTACACAGGGATAGCTTCGCCTTTTTCCCAGGAAGGTGCCATGCCGAGTTTAAAAAGAAGAGAATCCGGAAGAGTTGAGGGAATAATAGGATGACGACAAATCCTACTAAAGAGAGGATCATCTTTAGCATCCTCACGAATAGGATCACTATATTGCTTGGGAACGGTGGCCCATCTGATGTCAACGGCATTAGGATATTTATCCGGAAAGAAAAAAGATTTCTTGATATAAACGAAGGAATCCTTCCAATTCCTTACATCAGGAATGGAAGAAGCAAAACACATTAGAGTATCAGTCAAGCTACCCCTCTTTTTGCAGCGCTTGGCAATGGTAACCCAATTCCCAGCGTCACCAGTTTGAAAGAAACAGCGAAACAAGTCAACTGAGGGCTGACCGCCATACGCTTTGCACATATATTCAAAAGCCAAGATCTTTTTAACGGCGAGAGGGTGGACAATCGAAACATGGACTTTGAAGTAATCAAGAACACTAAGAAAGAATGATGAAATGGGAATCCTAAGGTTGCACTCTATAAATGATTGCGTGTACATTCCGATGTAATCCGCCAGAAAATCTAGTATGAACTTACCAGATTCCGGCAAAATCATGTCGTATCCTTTGAGACCTAGGGTTTTACAGAGTCGTTTTAAACGCTCAGGGGTCACGGCACTAGAAATTGATCGAAGTCCTACTTTAGCCATAACAAAATAACAAAAAGAGACAACAAGATGGGAGCAATACCTTTTTTTTTTGAGAAATAGGAAGTATGATCGAACGATGAAGAATAGCAAAAGAAAAAGAAAAGGAAAAAATGAAAGAGAAAATTAGAGATAAACTTTTTATTAACCTTGAGCAGCAACCGTCAAATCAATTACAGAATTACTTTGGTAACCGCACCAGGAAATTACCATTTCACCCTTCAACCCTATTTTAACAGTAAAGAATTCGTAGGGGCAGAAAGGTAATCGCATCCGGGTAATTAATTGCAAGGATCAGAGGCGTCAAATCAAGCTATCATGTGGCAGATTGAGTTTAATTCAACACAGCTTGGTTAAAAAGCTTCGTAAAATTAAACTGGGGGGCTTGATAGTGTATCACCCCGTCAAGACACACAAAGCTACGCTAACGAAGGTATCACACCTAACGATGATAGATGACATAAGGTTGGATCACAAGAACGCATATGTCAAATACAAACTAAAGGCGGGATATCCTTGAAATCAAATAATGGCGCTCAAAGGACAGAAGAAGAATGCCATCAAATAAGAATCCCAATATTCAGAGTTGGTACAAATCCACTTCCGTCATACGAAGCAATCATAACGAAGGAACGCATTGACGAAGGGATCACGGTTACCAATGGACATGGACCTCTCCTAAGGTCACGAGATCACCTAGACTGAAGGAGAGGAGTTAACGGGTTGACCAAACTCGTTACCACTTACATCCAAATGACAAAAGAGGAATGCTGCAGGCTAACTTTCTTGAACCACCAGAGGCTACAGTCAGCCGAAGGGAAAGTCCCCTTGGTCATAACGGTTATTTTCCACAAGACCAAGGATGGGAAGTCGTCTTAGTAAAACCAGAATGCATGACTTATTTATGGACTTATGAATTATGTGTCTTTATTTCCTTTGCTGAACAACTTGCGTATTAACTAGATTTATCTTCAAAACTGTCCTGTATCATAGTGTACTATATTTCATGTTATATGTAATATAGCGAAGTTGTAAGTTTGAAGAATATTTGTATGTGATATATTGTTATAATCAGTTTTTCATATGGAATTGTAGTAGTTGAATTGTATATTAGCTACTAAGTATGAACTTAACGGGTAGGTAGTACCCGAATTTAAACTTATAAAACGCTAATATGAAGAAAAAGCTTTTATAAATGAGTTCATATTATGCTACGAAATACTATTGACTACTTTTAATATTCTGTATGATTAACTCGATTCAGTTGTTTATTTTGAAGGAAATGGCACCGACTACTCAACACACCATGAATATGAGCGAAGAGGAATTTCGTACCTTTCTTGCTGCAAATATAGCCGCAGTACAGGCTGTGATGACCCGGGAATTTCCGACTAAATTTAAACTTAATCTTTATATATTTCTGACATGATAAGCAAAGTCTGTAATGTTGAGTCACAAATATTTCGAACTGTTTCATATATTCGTTTGACTTTCGACCATTCTCGACGATTCACGAACAACTATCTGTAAATAGATATCATATATATATTTAAATAATTATTTATAATTTGAAATATAATTTAGAATTTTATATAGTATGATTATCAGGATTTATATTGTAAAATAAATAAAATAAAATGCGATTGATGGAAACTATAAAATATTTAGATATATGTATAAATATGTAAATAAATATTACTTGTAAATATATAAAGTTATATTAAATCTAATTGTTTAAAAATATTTAATATAATTGTGTTAGTATTCAACTTTGCTATTTGAAAAACTTTTTTCATATAGAAAGGGAATATAAACGATTTTGAGCTTAATTATTAAACGTCAGTAATACTCGGTTGTCATTTCGCTAGCGTTCATATAGATTTAATATAAGTTTATGTTGGATTAAAATAAAAGCTAAACTGTAAATTGATTACGAAGATTTTAAATTTGATAAATATATTTTTACCTTTTTAAATTTAATATTAGTACTCCGTACATATAAATCGGAACAGAAAATAAATAATTTTCGAACCTTTTTGATCAGGTTTCAAACAGGTATTGAGTAAAATAATTAAATATGTTTAATCTAAAAATTTAGGATTTTTTTAAGAACACTTTTATACGTAACTGTTTAGCAATGGACACGATACACCTATCCTCTATCAACTGTCGGCAGAGTGCGTACTGTATAATGTTCCAATCATTCACTTGTCAATATCTTATGTTTTAATTATTATTATTATTAATATTAAATATTATAAATATTATATATAATACATAATATATATCTATATATATGTAATATATGTATATGTTTACGGGAAGAGAGGAGGAGGAGAGACACCGCCACCACCTCACCTCCGCCGCTGCCACACCCTTCTGCCGGTCACCATAACCGCCGGCTAACACCACCACTTTTGTTGTTCGACTACCTCACAGCACCACCGCCACCTTTTCATCCTTGAACCCACTATCGAAATCCACCACAACCACGGTTTCCTCGTTATCAACTCACCACCTTCGGACCACCATTGTTGAGCTACTGTTTTGCTGCTGCTATTTGAACGAGGTTAGAAGAAGAAGATGATGAACAGTAGATTAGGATGAGTCTGTGATGACGAACTGTTAAGAAGATATTAGTAACGACGGTGAAGATGAGGTGATGATGTTGTCACGATGATGAACACAGAAATGAAGAATGATCATGATGATGGTTACGGTGAAGAGGATGATCATGATAACGTGATGTTAGATGATGTTAATTAGGGTTAAATGATGGTGATTCGCGACATAAAGAAGATGATGAAATGAATGATACATAAGGACGACGATGGTGCATGAGATGATGATGATGCTGAGAGATGATGATGATGATGATGCCGAGAGATGATGATGATGCCGAGAGATGTTGATGATGATGCCGAGATATGATGATGATGATGATGCTGTGGTGTATGTGTTAATAATGATAATGAAACATGAAAATGATAATGATAATGGTATACCTTTTATCATTATTATTATTATGATTATTATTGTTATTTTATCATAACTATTATTAATTTTTTTATTTTATTATTTTATGATTATGATTTGAGTATGATGATGACGATAATGAAGATCATGATGATCATGGACGATGGTGATGATGAATGACGATTATGCTCGATGACGTTTAGGAGGGTATAACTCTCATTATCAAATTTTATTATTGTTTATTGTTATTATTATTATTCCTATTAATTTTATTATTGTTATTATTAAGATTATTATTAATTGTGTTATTATTGGTGTTATAAGTATTATTATTTAGTATTATTATTGTTAGTATTATGATAAGAGTTATTGTAAGGATTATAATTATATATACATATAAATTATGAATTATGAATACAACTATGAAAATGAGTAAAACTATACTTAAGTCATGATCCAAATTAGATATTATCACTAATATTATTATTAGAAGTATTATTATTAGTAAAATCATTATTAGTAAGAGTATTATTATATTAGACATTATAGTTATTATTATTACTAATATTGTTATGTTATTATTATTTTTATTACTAAAAATATTAAAAATTATCATTTCAGTAAAGTTATCATTATTATTATTATTAATATTATTCAAGGTATTATTTAATTTTTCATTTTTCTATCATTATTATTAAAAGTATCATTTTCATTATTATTATTTATCATAACTATAATTATTATTAAAAACATTAGTATTAACATTAAGATTATTATTATTTTTACAACAAATGTTATTATAAGTATTATTATTACCATTTAGGATTAGTATTAAGTATTATTATCAAAATTATTATTTTCATTACAATTACTATTAACTTATCCATTTTATTAAAAACTACTTTTATTATCATTATTATGAGATTTATTATAAAAACTATCGTTAATATTATCATCAATAGAATTATTAATACTATTGTCATTATTATTAATATTAGTATTATCATTAATGCTATCCATTCAAATATTATACTGAATTATTAAAATACTGATAAAAAAATGATATATATATATATATATATATATATATATACTAATTATATATAACATAACAGAAATTAATATTTTTACTTTATAAAATGAATATAAGTTATTGATATAAAAATGATTTCACTAATAATAATATTTAAATTTGTCCGATTACGAATATACGTTTTAATATATATACAAATGATATATGTTCGTGAATCCAAGGCCAACCCTGCATTGTTTAGTTGTTCAATGTCGTTATATGTATTTTTACTACAAAATACATTAGGTGAGTTTCATTGATCCCCTTTTACTCTTTACATTTTTGGGGCTGAGAATACATGCAAATGCTTTAGCAAATGTTTTACAATAATTATATGCGTGAGTTTCATTTGCCCTTTTTACTTTTTACATTTTTGGGCTGAGAATACATGCAAATGATTTATTAACTGTTTTACAATATTTATATGCGTGAGTTTCATTATTCCCTTTTTAAATGCTTTCGCAATATATATTTTTGGGACTGAGAATACATGCGCTGTTTTTATAACTGTTTTATGAAATAGACACAAGTAATTGAAACTACATTATATGGTTGAATGATCGAAATCGAATATGCCCCTTTTTATTAAGTCTGGTAATCTAAGAATTAGGGAACAGACACCCTAATTGACGCAAACTCTAAAGATAGATCTATCGGGCCCAACAAGCCCCATCCAAAGTACCGGATGCTTTAGTACTTCGAAATTTATATCATGTCCGAAGGAGGATCCCGGAATGATGGGGATATTCTTATATGCATATTGTGAATGTCGGTTACCAGGTGTTCAATCCATATGAATGATTATTTTTTTATCTCTATGTATGGGACGTATATTTATGAGAACTGAAAAATGAAATCTTGTGGTCTATTAAAAGGATAGAAATGATTATTTATGTTAAACTAATGAACTCACCAACCTTTTGGTTGACACTTTAAAGCATGTTTATTTTCAGGTATGAAAGAAATCTTCCGCTCTGCATTAGCTCATTTTAAGGATATTACTTGAAGTCATTCATGACATATTTTGAAAGACGTTGCATTCAAGTCGTTGAGTTCATCAAGATTATTATTAAGTCAATTATAGTTGGATATATTATGAAATGGTATGCTTGTCGTCAACTTTCGATGTAAATGAAAGGTTATCTTTTAAAAACGAATGCAATGTTTGTAAAATGTATCATATAGAGATCAAGTACCTAGCGATGTAACCAACTATGGTGAATCGTTTGTAATCGATATGGACATTGTCCGGATGGATTAGGACGGGTCATTAAAGTTGGTATCAGAGCGGTGGTCTTAGAGAACCAAGTCTTGCATTAGTGTGTCTAACTGATAGTCGTTAGGATGCATTAGTAAGTCTGGACTTCGACCGTGTCTGCATGTCAAAAAGTTTTGCTTATCATATGTGTCGGAAATTATCTGTTTATCATCCTTAGGAAATTATCTGCTCACTATTCTTAGTCTAGACACATTATATTGCAATGATTGCATGAATAGTGTATAGAAAAAAATTCATATCTTAGTGTATCTCCTAATTCATATCTTAGCGTATCTGACACTGTAGACTTTATCTGACACGTTTCCTTAATTTTCTCCGTAATTCACGGGATCTTTGGAAGTATGTATAGATATTCTATATATCATTCGATATTCAAAAATCATTTCATATCAAAACCCTTTAACTGATCGTGAGAGATGGATCCTACACCTAGCTTGGATTCCATTAGCTCCGGGAGCGATTTCGAGATGTATATTGAAGCAGACTCCGAAGTTAATGAACCAGAAGTGCCTCAACCATTTAGTTATTTTTCTTTCTGGAGGAGATGGGGGTGGGTCCGAGACTTACTCACTCGATGGAGAAATGAAGAAGGTGAGCCCTACCGCGAACCAAACTTACCTCCTAACATCGGAGAAAATGATGTACTCACCGGTGAACCTATGCGCAACACTGTATTCACCCTTTTTGCTAAAGTTTTCCACCTCGAAGGTCGCATTACTGCAATCTCAGAAAATATTCAACCTCTACTTCCGAATACCAATCAAAGGGGAATATTAGAAGAAGTTAGAGAACTTCGAATTGATAATCAAGATCTATCGAACCAGATGAGTGGATGGATAGAAATGATAGAGGGTAGGATAGAAAACCTGACAAGAATGGTGCGTGATCTACAAGCTATACTTATTACACCAACATCATCACCAACCTCAGCACCAACAACACTTGTAGCACCGACAGCAACAGTACAACCATCAGTAGCACCAGCAGCATAACCAGTACCAACAACAACAACATCATCACACGTCTCAACCTCGCAATCTATACCTCAAGCATAATCATCATTCTACGAATTGTTCTACATAAATTATCTTCGTCCTTCGTGATGATTATGTAATCTCTAATGTTTTAGAGATTATGTACTCTAGTTCTAGCCGTAAATCTGATGAGTTTAATATCACATTGACTCATTAAATCCATGATTACGTCTGAATAAAATATATATGTATATATGTTTTCATAAAGATTGTAATTAAACTTTTATTGTACAAACTGTTAAAGGTGAAAATATTTTAACGGGTAGGTAATACCCGAGGAATATTTAGATTTCACATTAATAAGTTAGACTGTACATTCTTCAAATCTGATTCAACATTCATTTACTATCCTACTTACATCTACAAAGATACGAATCTGTTCATCGCAGAATAACCATTTTCATTCAATTTCATATTTGGATTTTGACCTATCAGAATCCAACAAGTGGCATAATGAAGAAAACATTTGACAAAATAAAAATTGTTAGAAGCAAACAAATTAACCATGAGAAATTCTGTTAAGAATCCACGCTAACTGTTCCTAACTAATTGTTCCTAGCTAACTAATTACATTTTATTTATTGCAATTTAATTATCGCAATTTACATTCTCGCAATTTTAATTATCGTCATTTAATTTCTGTTATTTATTTACGCACTTTAAATATCGGGACACGTATACAAGGTTTTGACATATCATATCGACGTATTTATATATATTATTTAGAATAACCATAGACACTCTATATGCAGTAATGATCGAGTTCTCTATACAGGGTTGAGGTTGATTCTACAAAAATATATATAATTTGAGTTGTGATCGAGTCTGAGACATGTACACGGGTCACGATACGTATTAATTAATTCAAATATTATAAATTAAATTATATATGAATAATTGGACTGTTACTGTGGACTATCGACTATGGACTATCAAGATTGGACAATTAAAAATAAATTAAAATATTGATTATAACATATGAAACTAAGCAATTCTTCAAGTTTGCCACTTGATTTCATTCTAAACCTCGTTTGTATCTTGACGATTACAATCTGCGTTCAAACCTTTCATGATTCTTGAAAACACCTCAATCGAGAAGATGAACCAACCGCACTTCATCTACGAAAAAAAAGATTGATGCATATAGTTATGCATCTGAAAAACTCTCAGAAACTGAATAAACGTTTGACACGTAGTTGTGCTAATACCCTAGTGTTATTATTACCCAAAATAACTTGAGAATCTCCTTTTAAAGTAGCAAATTTTATCACAGCTCCAGCAAGTCAACTTCGACTTTTCGTTCAAAACAACCTTATTATAACCTTGATATATATGTATACTCTTTTATTGTTACCGAGGAACCTTTTATATTCCACGACATTATCAGAAGATGTACCAGCAATTCTGTTGATCTTTGATTTTCCGAAAATCATCATATTCATTGAAACCCTATCATATACTCATCCGCATCTTGTAACGAGTATTGCCATACCAAATACCGGGAATCAGCAATCATTATTTTGAATCTTGCAACAATTTTACAACAGTTATATGTATATATATACATATAACATGTACCTCTTAAAATCATAATCTTCAATTCTGAAATTTAAAAAAAAAAAAAACCAGTCTACAAATCAATACAACAAATTCTGAAAAAGCTGAATACAGCAGCACAAACTCTACACGACCTTAACTGTCGAAAGTTTGATGATAAAGAATGGAGTATTAGAAACACTCAATAGAAAATTTAGTACCGAAAAGCGGATTATACGAAACTATGAAGGAAGCCGTGGACAAATCACAAAGAATAAGTTTGACTTCAAAGAATCCAAATGATTCTGTTTCTGATGAAATCTTTAGTGAATACCTTGCTTCCGAATCTAAACCCTTACGGATAAATCTTCTTCATCATCTATCGATATTAGAAATTCCAAGATATCATTGTATCTTTCATTATAAATATCCTCCATATTTCTGAAGATATTTTCATAACTATTCTTATCTGAAATCATTAATCTCTTCCTGATATCAGTGTTACATCATATAGAAACTGTTAGTTTCTATATTCTATAAACTTTCGAGCTTAAAATATGAATGTTATTGAAGTAATGTTGGGAATTGATGCATGAGTTAGTATAATATAATGACACTTGATCAACGTGATTATATTACAGTAAGTCATGCTGAGTTTCTAAATTGAACATGATGATTCACAGATTATAACGTCATCATGTGCCATGTTACATAACTCTTTCATTCTGCTTAACTTCTGAACATATCAAGAAAATATATTCTTGATAGTTCTATTCTCAGTGATTCAGGTAATTTGACAAAACAAATCGTGCTACTACCTTTCCTTTCTACCTTGTATATTATGATAATTCAAAACTCCATACCTATGAATTCTGGACCGTTGCTCGCTTTACTAGAGGTCAAGAGGAGAATAAAAAGGTAGAGAGCTTCAAAATATAAGAGAAAATATAAAGCCCAATAACAATACGGAGGTCACAAACCATGGATATTAATAAGAATAGCAATATAAAAATACGGTACAATTAAGAATAGTATCACCCCAAGGTAATAGCAGAAGTAGACAGATTTTTCTGGTGGAAGATTAGAAGAAGGATGACAGAAATGATAATTAGGAAACTAACAAGGATTAGAACGGAATTAAGCATTTTCAAATTTTTTTTTTCTGATATAAGAACTAAGAAAGAAAGTATAGGAATGGTGAGAATAATGGAACGGAAGAGCTTAAATTTATAGTGGAAATATCAGACGGAGAAATCGAGGCAGATCACCGTATTTAATTAAAGAGATCCTAATTTCCGTATTCGCCGAAGAATCGAATCTTTCGGATTTCGAAGATTTTCTTTAAATCCATTGAATTCCGGAATTCAACCATGAATAGTCAAAAGTTATGATGAAACTTGTCTTTCTTATTTCACTCTTTTGTAATAACTTCACTCGTACGCTTCACATAATCGAATCGTTTTGGCTATAGTCCTCAATGATGATGAAACTCTAATTATCAACTCATATTGGTCATGAAAACATTTTTATTGTTAACCATAAGCACCTCACTAAAATTTCCGGAAGAAATTTCTTTAACGGGTAGGTACTGTGATGACCCGGGAATTTTCGACTAAATTTAAACTTAATCTTTATATATTTCCGACACGATAAGCAAAGTTTGTAATATTGAGTCACAAATATTTCGAACTGTTTCATATATTCGTTTGACTTTCGACCATTCTCGACGATTCACGAACAACTATCTATAAATAGATATCATATATATATTTAAATAATTATTTATAATTTGAAATATAATTTAGAATTTTATATAGTATGATTATCAGGATTTATATTGTAAAATAAATAAAATAAAATGCGATTGATGGAAACTATAAAATATTTAGATATATGTATAAATATGTAAATAAATATTACTTGTAAATATATAAAGTTATATTAAATCTAATTGTTTAAAAATATATAATATAATTGTTTTAGTATTCAACTTTGCTATTTGAAAAACTGTTTTTATATAAAAAGGGAATATAAACGATTTTGAGCTTAATTATTAAACGTCAGTAATACTCGGTTGTCATTTCTCTAGCGTTCATATAGATATAATATAAGTTTATGTTGGATTAAAATAAAAGCTAAACTGTAAATTGATTGCGAAGATTTTAAATTTGATAAATGTATTTTTACCTTTTTAAATTTAAATATTAGTACTCCGTACATATAAATCGGAACATAAAATAAATAATTTTCGAACCTTTTTGATCAGGTTTCAAACAGGTATTGAGTGAAATAATTAAATATGTTTAATCTAAAAATTTAGGATTTTTTTAAGAACACTTTTATACGTAACTGTTTAGCAATGGACACGATACACCTATCCTCTATCAACTGTCGGCAGAGTGCGTACTGTATAATGTTCCAATCATTCACTTGTCAATATCTTATGTTTTAATTATTATTATTATTAATATTAAATATTATAAATATTATATATAATACATAATATATATCAATATATATGTAATATATGTATATGTTTATGGGAAGAGAGGAGGAGGAGAGACACCACCACCACCTCACCTCCGCCGCTGCCACACCCTTCTGCCGGTCACCATAACCACCGGCTAACACCACCACTTTTGTTGTTCGACTACCTCACAGCACCACCGCCACCTTTTCATCCTTGAACCCACTATCGAAACCCACCACAACCACGGTTTCCTCGTTATCAACTCACCACCTTCGGACCACCATTGTTGAGCTACTGTTTTGCTGCTACTATTTGAACGAGGTTAGAAGAAGAAGACGATGAACAGTAGATTAGGATGAGTCTGTGATGATGAACTGTTAAGAGGATATTAGTAACGACGGTGAAGATGAGGTGATGATGTTGTCACGATGATGAACACAGAAATGAAGAATGATCATGATGATGGTTACGGTGAAGAGGATGATCATGATAACGTGATGTTAGATGATTGTAATTAGGGTTAAATGATGGTGATTCGCGACATAAAGAAAATGATGAGATGAATGATACATAAGGACGGCGATGGTGTATGAGATGATGATGATGCCGAGAGATGATGATGATGATGCCGAGAGATGATGATGATGCCGAGAGATGATGATGATGATGCCGAGATATGATGATGATGATGATGATGATGCTGTGGTGTATGTGTTAATAATGATAATGAAACATGAAAATGATAATGATAATGGTATACCTTTTATCATTATTATTATTATGATTATTATTGTTATTTTATCATAACTATTATTAATTTTTTTATTTTTTTATTTTATGATTATGATTTGAGTATGATGATGATGATAATGAAGATCATGATGATCATGGACGATGGTGATGATGAATGACGATTATGCTCGATGACGTTTAGGAGGGTATAACTCTCATTATCAAATTTTATTATTGTTTATTGTTATTATTATTATTCCTATTAATTTTATTATTGTTATTATTAAGATTATTATTAATTGTGTTATTATTGGTGTTATAAGTATTATTATTTAGTATTATTATTGTTAGTATTATGATAAGAGTTATTGTAAGGATTATAATTATATATACATATAAATTATGAATTATGAATACAACTATGAAAATGAGTAAAACTATAATTAAGTCATGATCCAAATTAGATATTATCACTAATATTATTATTAGAAGTATTATTATTAGTAAAATCATTATTAGTAAGAGTATTATTATATTAGACATTATAGTTATTATTATTACTAATATTGTTATGTTATTATTATTTTTATTACTAAAAATATTAAAAATTATCATTTCAGTAAAGTTATTATTATTATTATTATTATTATTATTATTATTATTATTATTATTATTATTATTATTATTATTATTATTAATTTTATTCAAGGTATTATTTAATTTTTCATTTTTCTATCATTATTATTAAAAGTATCATTTTCATTATTATTATTTATCATAACTATAATTATTATTAAAGACATTAGTATTAACATTAAGATTATTATTATTTTTACTACAAATGTTATTATAAGTATTATTATTACCATTTAGGATTAGTATTAAGTATTATTATCAAAATTATTATTTTCATTACCATTACTATTAAATTATCCATTTTATTAAAAACTACTTTTATTATCATTATTATGAGATTTATTATAAAAACTATCGTTAATATTATCATCAATAGAATTATTAATACTATTGTCATTATTATTAATATTAGTATTATCATTAATGCTATCCATTCAAATATTATACTGAATTATTAAAATACTGATAAAAAAATGATATATATATATATATATATATATATATATATATATATATATATATATATATATATATATATATATATATATACTAATTATATATAACATAACAGAAATTAATATTTTTACTTTATAAAATGAATATAAGTTATTGATATAAAAACTATTTCACTAATAATAATATTTAAATTTGTCCGATTACGAATATACTTTTTAATATATATACAAATGATATAGGTTCGTGAATCCAAGGCCAACCCTGCATTGTTTAGTTGTTCAATGTCGTTATATGTATTTTTACTACAAAATACATTAGGTGAGTTTTATTGATCCCCTTTTACTCTTTACATTTTTGGGGCTGAGAATACATGCAAATGCTTTAGTAACTGTTTTACAATAATTATATGCGTGAGTTTCATTTGCCCTTTTTACTTTTTACGTTTTTGGGCTGAGAATACATACAAATATTTTATTAACTATTTTACAATATTTATATGCGTGAGTTTCATTATTCCCTTTTTAAATGCTTTCACAATATATATTTTTGGGATTGAGAATACATGCGCTGTTTTTATAACTGTTTTACGAAATAGACACAAGTAATTGAAACTACATTATATGGTTGAATGATCGAAATCGAATATGCCCCTTTTTATTAAGTCTGGTAATCTAAGAATTAGGGAACAAACACCCTAATTGACGCGAACTCTAAAGATAGATCTATCGGGCCCAACAAGCCCCATCCAAAGTACCGAATGCTTTAGTACTTCGAAATTTATATCATGTCCAAAGGAGGATCCCGGAATGATGGGGATATTCTTATATGCATATTGTGAATGTCGGTTACCAGGTGTTCAATCCATATGCATGATTATTTTTTTGTCTCTATGTATGAGACGTATATTTATGAGAACTGAAAAATGAAATCTTGTGGTCTATTAAAAGGATGGAAATGATTATTTATGTTAAACTAATGAACTCACCAACCTTTTGGCTGACACTTTAAAGCATGTTTATTCTCAGGTATGAAAGAAATCTTTCGCCATACATTAGCTCATTTTAAGGATATTACTTGAAGTCATTCATGGCATATTTCGAAAGACGTTGCATTCGAGTCGTTGAGTTCATCAAGATTATTATTAAGTCAATTATAGTTGGATATATTATGAAATGGTATGCTTGTCGTCAACTTTTGATGTAAATGAAAGGTTGTCTTTTAAAAACGAATGCAATGTTTGTAAAATGTATCATATAGAGTGTAATAACCCGACTTTTTACGTTAACTTTTCGTTAAAAACTTAACAACTGTTAATTAAAATTTACAATTTTGTATGTAATTTTTTTTTAATATACTATTATTAATATTGGTTATATGTTTTTTTTTAAAAACACTACGGTTAGTAAAAACGAGAAAAATATATTTTAAGACAACAAAACGTATGATTATTAATTTTAATAATTATGTTATATAACAATTGAGTTTTAAAAATCATTTTAATTAAGTAGGATGTCAATACTTATATTTTTATTGGTATTCAACAAGTATTTATACGCATTTTATACAAACGTTTCTACATGTATGTGCATAGTTATATACACTAATAATTCAAACTAATAATTCTGTTTATTATTATTATTATTATTATTATTATTATTATTATTATTATTATTATTATTATTATTATTATTATTATATATTAGATAATAGATACAAAATTCGTGACTCACTTGCCAACTACTCCCATAAATTACGTAACACATGATTTATAAACATTATAATTACTTTATTATATAATTTAAATATAAAAACGATATTTAAATATATTCTTAATAATTGATTTGAATTAAATATAAAAGGTTTCGAACAATATATATATAGATGTATTTTTTTATAAATATAAAATTTACCAATTATTGAATCATATTAAGATAGGATACATTGGATTTTAACTAACGGATAAAAACTTAATTATCACCCTTGACAATATATTATATCTATATTTTCTTACTATTAAACCCGTGACTACACACTAATACCCGTGTTTACCTAACTTAAAACCGTGACTCTATCTTATCTATATTATTTCTGATTCAATCATTCATTTCATCTAACACACACACGTACACAATTTTCTCAAAGAACACCCATCCGCTATTCATCATCATCATCGATCTTCTTTCCTCAAGAACACCTTCAAGAAATCACTTGATCATAAAATCGTTTACATATTCGGATTCCTCTCGAAGAGCTCTACACATCCATCCCAACAATTTCTTGATTAGAGTAAGTTTTAAAAACTCTAATTTTTGGGTTTTCATGTTTTTGTTACATTCTAGGGTAGATATAGTGTCTAGTGCTCAAGTCCTTGTATGTATGCATGATATTATTCGTTAATTTGATCGATTGATGACTTTTTGATTAATCACGAATTTGTTTTGTGTGAGGTCAGAAACTTGAACTTGTTAAATGTATAATATTATGAGATAATCAGAATCCTCTTGAAAAACTAATAAGTTTGGGCTTTGGAATTTCGAATTTTCGTTACCGTATGCTCATGTTATGCTTAATTGAAGTTTTAACTCGTTTTATGAATGATCACGAATTTGAATGGTATGCTACTGATATGAACATGATATTTTCAATTTATGGTATGTGCATAAATGTATTCCTCTTGAAAAATTATTAACTTTTCATTAAGATATCATGTGATTTCGATTTCTAGATCAAAAGTTATGATTAATTGATTTCGGGTTAAAAAATTCGTATTTGAAACTGAGATTCTGGAAAAGTTGAGTTTATAATCTGATCATGGCATGATGATATTTGAAATGAGCTTGAAAAATTATTAACTTTTCGTTTAGATATCATATGTTTTTGATTTATATAAGTTAAGTTATGAACGATTTAAGTTATGTTTTTATATGTTGTTTATGAACGTTTTTGACATGGTTAATGACTTGTAGCTGCTAATATGAGTTCATAGGGTTGTTGGACTTGAAAAACGACTGATACTAGACTCAAGAATTGGGTCGATTCGAATTTTCTTTAGACTTTTACGCTCGTTCAAAGTTTGGTACATTTTAATAAAAATGCTGTTTGAATTCTGAAAACTGCACGAACCACTGTTAACGTTTTCTGCAACTGGGTCTGATCTGAGTCGAACCAGGTTATGAGAATTTTTCTGTAGATTCTTCACTTAAAAATGCCACATCTCCAATTGGCGGTGACTGATTTGGAGTTACGATGATTTTTCTAAAATTCACAGAAGTTGATGCTGTAACTACGTTTTTAAACTTGTATTTTTGCAAATGTTTCGGGTTATAAAAATAATGACCAATACTTGAGACTTGAGACTTTTTGTATGAACTTAATACACTTATATTAACTATTTTATATAGTGTGGAGTGTTCTAAAGTGGTAATTTTGTATATATATAAACCATGTAATTTAAATCGCCGATTTGGACATTTGACCCGTTTAAGCCAAAAAGTGTCAAAATGGGTAACGGGCATCGTGGACACGTCCGATATATTAATTTAAGTGAGTTTGAAGATTGTAATGTTTTAAAAATGAGTTTTTCCATGTTTTGGTTAAAATGGGTATTTATGACTCATTTGGGTCATACGCGCCTACTTTGATCCATATACGAAATTTTGAGAATCAAGGTATCTAACACGTCTAAAATATCATTTTGGACTTGTGACATGATTTTTACATGCTCAAGTATTATGGTTTAGAATTTGAGGTGTCAATGGAAAATTTTTAGTATTTTAACAAAAGTGTCAAAATGACTCTCGGGCCTACTTTGAGGGCTCGTAAGTTGAAATCGGTTAAGTTTAGATAAAAACTATCATTTGGTATTGAAAGTCTTTACGACAAGCTTTAAAATGGTATATTATATGTATGATTTTGTTGAGGATAAACGGGTTTAAAACAAGCGTGAAAATGGGCAGTCGTTGCTGATTTTGAACTCTTAACAGCAAGTTTTATCAGCTTTTTATGTTTCAAGAGGCTGTTTTCGCAAGGCTGTAACTTTTCAACCGTAACTCCGTTTTTGTCAAATAAACTAGCTATAGAAAGGTGGGATGATATACGTTTCAATGGTCACGATCAAAGGTACTATATCGAAATTGGTGGGACACGAAATCAGCTGCAAAATACCTAAAAATACATATATGTAAATAATATATTTTTTTATATATGAAAATGAATTACGTAAGTTTGACCTATGTTTGACTATTTGACCAACTTGACTAATATTATGAGATTGTTGACTTGTGTTGACTGTGTTTGACTTGCGATTGACTTACATTTGACTTACTTTGACTTTTGTTGACTTTTGCTAATTTTTGCTAAATTTATGAGTCGGACTTGAGCAATAGGACTATACGAACCCTATGGACCGACCTAGCTTATTAGACACTTATTGACCAACATATGTTCTCTAGGTTGAGGTCTACGGTTACTTGCATTCCGATATTCGGTCACATATCTGTGATTTATTTCTGAAGTTGTCAGGTGAGTTTCATTTGCTCCCTTTTTAATTGCTTTTGCAATCTATATTTTTGGGCTGAGAATACGTGCACCTTATTTTAAACGCAATGGATACAAGTACATACTAAATTCTACACCGAGTTTGAACCGAAAATCCCCTAGCTTTGGTAACTAGTAACTGCCAGTTATAAGAACTGGTGGGCGCGAATAGTTGTATATGGATCCATAGGGCTTGACATCCCCGTCTGTTCCAGGTATAGAGACCCTAGCCTGAACTATAAAACAGACGTATGCTATTTGAGTTTAGTACACATTAGATTGCGTGTATTGTACATGTTGGTTGCATGTATGTTAAAACAGGGGTACTTATTATATATACGTTAAGTTTAGTTACCAGGGTGCTCAATTTCGTAGAATATTTTGATAAACGTTTTGGATGAAACAACTGAAATCTTGTGGTCCACCTTTATATACAGATTATGCGCAATATTAAAACTATGAACTCACCAACCTTTGTGTTAACACTTTTAAGCATGTTTATTCTCAGGTCCCTAGAAGTCTTCCGCTGTTTGCTTATACATTATACAAGCTATGTGCATGGAGTCATACATGCTTTATTAGAGAAAACTTTGCATTCACAAAATCATCACCATGTATCTTATTTTGACTGCATTGTCAACGGATGTATTATTGTAAACTATTATTTACGGTGAGTGTCTATATGTAGAAATCATCATATGTCAAAAACCTTGGATTTAGATATTCATTTATGGTGTGCCTTTTCAAAAGAATGCAATGTTTACAAAACGTATCATATAGAGGTCAATACCTCGCAATGAAACATGTGAATAACGTACTGCGTCAATAGCGATTTTGGCGGGTCGTTACAGGTGGTATCAGAGCATTGGTTGTAGGGAATTAGGTGCATTAGTGTGTTTGACCTGGACTGTTTAGATACATTAGTGGCCTAGTCTACAACCGTGTCGTTACACTTATATGTGATTATGTGCATATTCTGATATTAATATAATATTATTATTACTATCGGTGAGAAAGTATTTCTCCTTTTGATTACAAACCTTCTCCTGCTCAAGCGAGTTCATTTTCAAAACCCCGGTTATTGAAAAACCAGGAAGCGTCATTCAGGACTTTCGAAATTCCAGACATTCCTACGTGAGTTATTACTTATATATTTTTATAGATATCATTTGTGTTATATTATGTGCTTATGTGCTTCGATTAAGAAATTCCGGACATCTCGAATTCTGAATCGGAAGAAGTCTTTTCCAGCTCACGAAGATTCTCGGTAGTTTCAAAGACATTCTTACGACGTTCCCTTTCAATATTTTAATTATAATAAATATTATATTCCTGTACTATTTTTAGTACACCTCTTTTTGAAATTATTTTGATTTATTAATTCTGGAAAACGACACTTGTTTCATATCCATAAATATTTTGGAGTAGTGTTGGAATAGAAGCATGAGTTAGTGTAATATAGTGACGCCCGATCAACGTGGTTATATTATGGTAAGTCATGCGGAAGTTCTATTGGAACGTGATGAGGGTAAAACTTGATCAACCTTACCTTCACCATGTACCATGTTACATGATTCCTTTATTTTCTCTGCTGACATCTGAATATACTAAGACTCTATATGTGACATCATCTAAGGTCACACATAATTCCCTTCCAATCCTTGTCATATCATACTTGCACTCCGAGCAATTTATTCAAAGGTATTCGTCATCAAAGGAACATGATCTCGTTTTACCCAAATTCCATACTTAACTACAAGATGCTCGATCTTTCTACGTCAAGATGAACATTTCTATCCTCACTTGTTTCCTAAACGTCGTTTAATCTCACCAACCAAAATTTCGAGACGAAATTTTCTTTAAGGGGTAGGTAATGTAATAACCCGACTTTTTACGTTAACTTTTCGTTAAAAACTTAACAACTGTTAATTAAAATTTACAATTTTGTATGTAATTTTTTTTAATATACTATTATTAATATTGGTTATATGTTTTTTTTAAAAAACACTACGGTTAGTAAAAATGAGAAAAATATATTTTAAGACAACAAAACGTATGATTATTAATTTTAATAATTATGTTATATAACAATTGAGTTTTAAAAATCATTTTAATTAAGTAGGATGTCAATACTTATATTTTTATTGGTATTCAACAAGTATTTATACGCATATTATACAAACGTTTCTACATGTATGTGCATAGTTATATACACTAATAATTCAAACTAATAATTCTGTTTATTATTATTATTATTATTATTATTATTATTATTATTATTATTATTATTATTATTATTATTATTATTATTATTATTATTATTATTATTATTATATATTAGATAATAGATACAAAATTCGTGACTCACTTGCCAACTACTCCCATAAATTACGTAACACATGATTTATAAACATTATAATTACTTTATTATATAATTTAAATATAAAAACGATATTTAAATATATTCTTAATAATTGATTTGAATTAAATATAAAAGGTTTCGAACAATATATATATAGATGTATTTTTTTATAAATATAAAATTTACCAATTATTGAATCATATTAAGTTAGGATACATTGGATTTTAACTAACGGATAAAAACTTAATTATCACCCTTGACAATATATTATATCTATATTTTCTTACTATTAAACCCGTGACTACACACTAATACCCGTGTTTACCTAACTTAAAACCGTGACTCTATCTTATCTATATTATTTCTGATTCAATCATTCATTTCATCTAACACACACACGTACACAATTTTCTCAAAGAACACCCATCCACTATTCATCATCATCATCGATCTTCTTTCCTCAAGAACACCTTCAAGAAATCACTTGATCATAAAATCGTTTACATATTCGGATTCCTCTAGAAGAGCTCTACACATCCATCCCAACAATTTCTTGATTAGAGTAAGTTTTAAAAACTCTAATTTTTGGGTTTTCATGTTTTTGTTACATTCTAGGGTAGATATAGTGTCTAGTGCTCAAGTCCTTGTATGTATGCATGATATTATTCGTTAATTTGATCGATTGATGACTTTTTGATTAATCACGAATTTGTTTTGTGTGAGGTCAGAAACTTGAACTTGTTAAATGTATAATATTATGAGATAATCAGAATCCTCTTGAAAAACTAATAAGTTTGGGCTTTGGAATTTCGAATTTTCGTTACCGTATGCTCATGTTATGCTTAATTGAAGTTTTAACTCGTTTTATGAATGATCACGAATTTGAATGGTATTCTACTGATATGAACATGATATTTTCAATTTATGGTATGTGCATAAATGTATTCCTCTTGAAAAATTATTAACTTTTCATTAAGATATCATGTGATTTCGATTTCTAGATCAAAAGTTATGATTAATTGATTTCGGGTTAAAAAATTCGTATTTGAAACTGAGATTCTGGAAAAGTTGAGTTTATAATCTGATCATGGCATGATGATATTTGAAATGAGCTTGAAAAATTATTAACTTTTCGTTTAGATATCATATGTTTTTGATTTATATAAGTTAAGTTATGAACGATTTAATTTATGTTTTTATATGTTGTTTATGAACGTTTTTGACATGGTTAATGACTTGTAGCTGCTAATATGAGTTCATAGGGTTGTTGGACTTGAAAAACGACTGATACTAGACTCAAGAATTGGGTCGATTCGAATTTTCTTTAGACTTTTACGCTCGTTCAAAGTTTGGTACATTTTAATAAAAATGCTGTTTGAATTCTGAAAACTGCACGAACCACTGTTAACGTTTTCTGCAACTGGGTCTGATCTGAGTCGAACCAGGTTATGAGAATTTTTCTGTAGATTCTTCACTTAAAAACGCCACATCTCCAATTGGCGGTGACTGATTTGGAGTTACGATGATTTTTCTAAAATTCACAGAAGTTGATGCTGTAACTACGTTTTTAAACTTGTATTTTTGCAAATGTTTCGGGTTATAAAAATAATGACCAATACTTGAGACTTGAGACTTGAGACTTTTTGTATGAACTTAATACACTTATATTAACTATTTTATATAGTGTGGAGTGTTCTAAAGTGGTAATTTTGTATATATATAAACCATGTAATTTAAATCGCCGATTTGGACATTTGACCCGTTTAAGCCAAAAAGTGTCAAAATGGGTAACGGGCATCGTGGACACGTCCGATATATTAATTTAAGTGAGTTTGAAGATTGTAATGTTTTAAAAATGAGTTTTTCCATGTTTTGGTCAAAATGGGTATTTATGACTCATTTGGGTCATACGCGCCTACTTTGATCCATATACGAAATTTTGAGAATCAAGGTATCTAACACGTCTAAAATATCATTTTGGACTTGTGACATGATTTTTACATGCTCAAGTATTATGGTTTAGAATTTGAGGTGTCAATGGAAAATTTTTAGTATTTTAACAAAAGTGTCAAAATGACTCTCGGGCCTACTTTGAGGGCTCGTAAGTTGAAATCAGTTAAGTTTAGATAAAAACTATCATTTGGTATTGAAAGTCTTTACGACAAGCTTTAAAATGGTATATTATATGTATGATTTTGTTGAGGATAAACGGGTTTAAAACAAGCGTGAAAATGGGCAGTCGTTGCTGATTTTGAACTCTTAACAGCAAGTTTTATCAGCTTTTTATGTTTCAAGAGGCTGTTTTCGCAAGGCTGTAACTTTTCAACCGTAACTCCGTTTTTGTCAAATAAACTAGCTATAGAAAGGTGGGATGATATACGTTTCAATGGTCACGATCAAAGGTACTATATCGAAATTGGTGGGACACGAAATCAGCTGCAAAATACCTAAAAATACATATATGTAAATAATATATTTTTTTATATATGAAAATGAATTACGTAAGTTTGACCTATGTTTGACTATTTGACCAACTTGACTAATATTATGAGATTGTTGACTTGTGTTGACTGTGTTTGACTTGCGATTGACTTACATTTGACTTACTTTGACTTTTGTTGACTTTTGCTAATTTTTGCTAAATTTATGAGTCGGACTTGAGCAATAGGACTATACGAACCCTATGGACTGACCTAGCTTATTAGACACTTATTGACTAACATATGTTCTCTAGGTTGAGGTCTACGGTTACTTGCATTCCGATATTCGGTCACATATCTGTGATTTATTTCTGAAGTTGTCAGGTGAGTTTCATTTGCTCCCTTTTTAATTGCTTTTGCAATCTATATTTTTGGGCTGAGAATACGTGCACCTTATTTTAAACGCAATGGATACAAGTACATACTAAATTCTACACCGAGTTTGAACCGAAAATCCCCTAGCTTTGGTAACTAGTAACTGCCAGTTATAAGAACTGGTGGGCGCGAATAGTTGTATATGGATCCATAGGGCTTGACATCCCCGTCTATTCCAGGTATAAAGACCCTAGCCTGAACTATAAAACAGACGTATGCTATTTGAGTTTAGTACACATTAGATTGCGTGTATTGTACATGTTGGTTGCATGTATGTTAAAACAGGGGTACTTATTATATATACGTTAAGTTTAGTTACCAGGGTGCTCACTTTCGTAGAATATTTTGATAAACGTTTTGGATGAAACAACTGAAATCTTGTGGTCCACCTTTATATACAGATTATGCGCAATATTAAAACTATGAACTCACCAACCTTTGTGTTAACACTTTTAAGCATGTTTATTCTCAGGTCCCTAGAAGTCTTCCGCTGTTTGCTTATACATTATACAAGCTATGTGCATGGAGTCATACATGCTTTATTAGAGAAAACTTTGCATTCACAAAATCATCACCATGTATCTTATTTTGACTGCATTGTCAACGGATGTATTATTGTAAACTATTATTTACGGTGAGTGTCTATATGTAGAAATCATCATATGTCGAAAACCTTGGATTTAGATATTCATTTATGGTGTGCCTTTTCAAAAGAATGCAATGTTTACAAAACGTATCATATAGAGGTCAATACCTCACAATGAAACCGGTGAATAACGTACTGCGTCAATAGCGATTTTGGCGGGTCGTTACATAGAGGTCAAGTACCTCGTGATGTAACCAACTATGGTGAATCGGCTGTAATCGATATGGACATTGTCCGGATGGATTAGGACGGGTCATGAAACAGGCTGCGCTACATACCAACAATAACTCTGAATCTAGCAATGCAGCTAACAGCGCAAGAAATCGTGTAGGATGCTCCTACAAAGAATTCACTGCCTGCAAACCATTGGAATTTGATGGAACCGAAGGACCAATTGGATTGAAATGGTGGACCGAGAAAGTCAAATCAATGTTTGCCATAAGTAAGTGTACTGAAGAAGACAAATTTAAGTACGCTACGCATACCTTCACAGGTACTGTGTTAACGTGGTGGAACACCTATCTTGAACAGGTAGGACAAAATGCTGCTTACACACTACAGTGGTCGGCATTCAAGCAATTGATGAACGAGCAGTACCGTCCTAGAAACGAAGTCAATAAACTCAAGGCAGAACTTAGAGAGTTACGAACACAAGGGTTCGACGTTACCACATATGAACGACGATTCACAGAGTTGTGCCTATTGTATCCGGGAGCATTCGAAGATGAAGAAGAGAAGATCGACGCGTTTGTAAAAGGGTTACCAGTAAGGATTCAAGAAGATGTGAGTTCACACGAGCACGCTTCTATACAGAAGGCAAGTCGAATGGCTCATAAACTCATAAATCACATTGAGGGAAGAATTAAAGAGCAAGCGGCCGAAGAAGCCAACACGAAACAACTCAAAAGGAAGTGGGAGGAAAACGGTGACAAGAGTCACCAGTACAACAACAACAATAATTACAACCACAATCGCAACAACTATCCCAACAACCGCAACAACAATCGCAACAATAACCGCAATCCTAACAATAAGTACAACAAACATCCCAACAACAACAACAACTACAACAACCGTTTCAACAACAATAACAATCCCAACAACAACCTCAATAACAACAACGGCAACAAAAACCAAAAACAGCCATGTCATAGGTGTGAAGAAAATCATCAGGGGTTTTGCACGATATTTTGCAACAGGTGTAAAAGAAATGGTCATAGCGCGACAAAGTGTGAGATCTACGGACCAAAATTTAACAGAACTAAAGGAACAAATAATGTCGGAACAAGTAATGCCGAAACGAATAGTGTCGGAGCAAGTAATACCAACGTTGTTTGTTATAAATGTGGAAAACCGGGCCACATTATTAGAAATTGCCCGAATCAGGGGAATACTAATGGGCAGGGCCGTGGAAGAGTTTTCAATATTAATGCGGCAGAAGCTCAGGAAGACCCGGAGCTTGTTACGGGTACGTTTCTTATTGACGATAAATCTGCTTATGTTTTATTTGATTCGGGTGCGGATAGAAGCTATATGAGTAGAGAATTTTGTACTAAATTAAGTTGCCCATTGACTCCTTTGGATAGTAAATTTTTACTCGAATTAGCAAACGGTAAATTAATTTCAGCAGATAATATATGTCGGGAGAGAGAAATTAAACTGGGGGATGAAACGTTTAAAATTGATTTAATAACAGTCGAGTTAGGGAGTTTTGATGTAATAATTGGCATGGACTGGTTGAAAAAGGTGAGAGCAGAGGTCGTTTGTTACAAAAATGCGATTCGCATTATGCGTGAAAAAGGAAAACCTTTAATGGTGTACGGAGAAAAGAACAACGCGAAATGAAATCTTATTAGTAGTTTGAAGGCGCAAAAACTAATAAGAAAAGGTTGTTACGTCATTCTAGCACACATCGAGGAAGTTAAACCTGAAGAAAAGAACATCAGTGATGTTCCCGTCGCAAGTGTAGTGACCCGAACTTTTCCATGATTATATATTAAATGAAAACTATATTTGCATGATTAAATATTTCCAACATGTTAAGCAATCAAACTTGTTAAGACTTGATTAATTGAAATAGGTTTCATATAGACGATTGATCACCCAAGTTGACCGGTGATTCACGAACGTTAAAACTTGTAAAAACTATATGATGACATATATATGATTATATATATAGTTAACATGATATTATGATAAGTAAGTATCTCATTAGGTATTTTAATAATGAGTTATATACATAAAATTGAGTTTATTGAATTAAGAAACTCAAAACGATATATATAACGATTATCGTTATAACAACGTCTTACTAAATACATATGAATCATATTAAGATATTGATACACTATGTTTAATCATGATAAATGAAAAGTAAACATGTCATTAAGTGTATTAACAATGAACTACATATGTAAAAACAAGACCACTAACTTAATGATTTCGAAACGAGACATATATGTAACGATTATCGTTGTAACAACATTTAACTGTATATATATCATACTAAGATATATTAATATATCATAATATCATGATAATGTAATAATTTAACATCTCTTTAGATATAATAAACAATGGGTTAACAACATTTAACAAGATCGTTAACCTAAAGGTTTCAAAACAACATTTACATGTAACGACTAACGATGACTTAACGACTCAGTTAAAATGTATATACATGTAGTGTTTTAATATGTATTCATACATTTTTGAAAGACTTCAAAACACTTATCAAGATACTTCTACTTAACAAAAATGCTTACAATTACATTCTCATTCATTTTCATCTAAAATTCTACTTGTATACACACGTATTTGTACTCGTGCAATACGCAGCTTCTAGATGTATTTACTATTCATCTATACCAATAAAAATCTGCTCCTTAGCAGCCTTAAATGATTAATCAACTTGTGGAACCAACCATTTTGGCAACTTGCTAGAATTATTTCACTTAAAATCAAAATACAACTTGCTTATATGATCACCCTCATTCACGTTTTTTTTCACACACACACACACTTTCATTTTGCAACTTTCTTTCATCCATTTGATCTCTCTCTTATTCTATGATGATGTTCTAAGAGTTCTCCAGCATATTCAACAAAGTCTTCATCAATCTAGCTCCTAAAACCAACCTTTGATCAACCTACAAAACAACTACTCAAGAACACACCAAAAACACTTTTAAGTTTACTACCTTACTTCCAATCTTGCAAATCCATCTCAAGTGATCATCCAACCTCAAGAAATCTTTGTTATTTATAGTAGGTTATCTTTCTAATTCAAGGTAATACTCATATTCAAACTTTGGTTCAATTTCTATAACTATAACAATCTTATTTCGAGTGATGATCTTACTTGAACTTGTTTTCGTGTCATGATTCTGCTTCAAGAACTTTCAAGCCATCCAAGGATACTTTGAAGCTAGATCCATTTGTCTCTTTTCCAGTAGGTTTATCCACAAAACTTGAGGTAGTAATGATGTTCATAACATCATTCTATTCATACATATAAAGCTATCTTATTAAAAGGTTTAAACTTGAAATCACTAGAACATAGTTTAGTTAATTCTAAACTTGTTCGCAAACAAAAGTTAATCCTTCTAACTTGAATTTTAAAATCAACTAAACACATGTCCTATATCTATATGATATTCTAAATTAATGATTTAAAACCTGGAAACACGAAAAATACCGTAAAACCGGACATACGCCGTCGTAGTAACACTGCGGGCTGTTTTGGGTTTGATAATTAAAAACTATGATAAACTTTGATTTAAAAGTTGTTCTTCTGAAAAAATGATTTTTCTTATGAACATGAAACTATATCTAAAAATCATGGTTAAACTCAAAGTGGAAGTATGTTTTTCAAAATGGTCATCAAGACGTCGTTCTTTTGACTGAAATGACTACCTCTTACAAAAATAACTTGTAACTTATATTTATGACTATAAACCTATACTTTTTCTGTTTAGTTTCATAAAATAGAGTTCAATATGAAACCATAGCAATTTGATTCACTCAAAACGGATTTAAAACGAAGAAGTTATGGGTAAAACAAGATTGGATATTTTTTGATTGTTGTAGCTACGGGAAATATTGTAACAATTCTATACAAATCTTATCCTAGCTAACTTATATTGTATTATACATGTATTCTAATATATTATGTAATCTTGGGATACCATAGACACGTATGCAAATATTTTGACATATCATATCGACCCATGTATATATATTATTTGGAACAACCATAGACACTCTATATGCAGTAATGTTGGAGTTAACTATACAGGATTGAGGTTGATTTCAAAAATATATATATACTTTGAGTTGTGATCTAGCCTGAGACATGTATACACTGGGTCGTGGATTGATTCAAGATAATATATATCGATTTATTTCTGTACATCTAATTGTGGACAACTAGTTGTAGGTTACTAACGAGGACAGCTGACTTAATAAACTTAAAACATTAAAACGTATTAAAAATGTTGTAAATATTTTTTGAACATACTTTGATATATATGTACATATTTGTTATAGGTTCGTGAATCGATCAGTGGCCAAATCTTACTTCCCGACGAAGTAAAAATCTGTGAAAGTGAGTTATAGTCCCACTTTTAAAATCTAATATTTTGGGATGAGAATACATGCAGTTTTATAAATGTTTTATGAAATAGACACAAGTAAATGAAACTACATTATATGGGTGAATGATCGAAGCCGAATATACCCCTTTTGCTTGGTAACCTTTGATCATTTTTTTATATAAATCACCACCACTTCCGACCACCGGACTCCACCACCTTCAAACTTAAACCACCATTATCACAGCCACTTTTTCTTTCTTTCTCAACCTCTCTCTCTCTTATTCCCACTCTTAACCACCATCGAACCATCTTGATTACCGTTTTCATTAAAACCATCGCTGCTATTTTTTTTTACGCTGTTACTGCTACACGAGTGTTTCTTGTTTCAAACGCCATCACTTGCAAACCACTATGATCAATCTTCTTCTTCATCTAGCCATTAACTCAAGAACCCACGAAGAATTTTTATACAACTAATTTTCGTTCCTATTTTTCTTACCTCCTGTTCGCTGCAAAGAAACAACCCACCCTAAATTGATTATAATTGAAATGACAAGAATAAAGGTGGCTTTTTCTTCCTTTTCAAGCTGGTACTTTATTGTTATGATATTGATAATGGAATGTGAGGTGGGTTAAAGGATAGGGACGTATATGGGATTCCAAATCCAACATATATATATATATATATATATATATATATATATATATATATATATATATATATATATATATATATATATATATATATATATATATTACGGCTCTTTTCTATCATATTTGATTCAAGCCACACAATGAGCCGAGAGTTTCTTTAGGTTTCTTTTGGACCGAGCTTCAACCACTTTTCTGTTGGGCCTTTGAGTGACAGTTGGGCCGTGACATCATTTGCTTCATTGGGCCAAGACCCCGTTTAGGATTTCTGTTAAAATGAATTCATGTATGATGATAAGAACACGAAGTTGATACATGATGATGTTAACAAAAATGATAGTGGTAATGATGATATCATGATATTAATAATATCGGTTGTTAATGATAAAGATGCTGTTAATTGATGATGGGAGTAACGAATAAGGATGATGATGATGAAGCCATATGACAGTTTAGTATGTGTTAAAAGATTAAAAGTGTAAAATATTGCCAGAAAATAATACATGGTTCAATGGTTAAGAGGATTGTATTTTGAACGAGAGGTCACGGGTTCGAGCCCGGGCATGGGCGTTTATTTTTTTAAAGCTTGTTTCGTGGAGGTAGCATTTCTATTATTTTATAATTATTATTTATTATTATTGTTATTGTTATTATTACTAGAATTATAACTATTATTATTATTATTATTATTATTATTATTATTATTATTATTATTATTATTATTATTATTATTATTATTATTATTATTATTATTATTATTACTAATTACTAATACAAGCATTAAGTATCATTTTTTATTAGAATTATGATTAGGGTTACAATTATGATTATTATTATTATTATTATTATTATTATTATTATTATTATTATTATTATTATTATTATTATTATATCCATTAACATGATTTTTATATATCATTTTATTTACATTATTTTTATTATCATTATTATTAATATATTGTTATTGGTAATAATAAAATATTTTAATGAATATTTATATTAATAAACTTACTATAGTAATAGTAAATACTAACTAGTTATTTAAAAATGAATAATATAAATATACCTAACTTACTATTTTAATATAACACACAAATTATTAATATTCTAATATAACTTATATATATATATATATATATATATATATATATATATATATATATATATATATATATATATATATATATATATATATATATATATATAATTTGTTCGATTACCATTATATGTGTTAATATATATAAATGATATAGGTTCGTGAATCCGAGGCCAACCCTGCATTGTTCTGTTTCGTCATATGTATTTTTACTACAAAATACAGTATTGTAAGTTTCATTTGCTCCCTTTTTAAATGCTTTTGCAATATATATTTTTGGGACTGAGAATACATGCGCTTTTATAACTGTTTTACGAAATAGACACAAGTAATCGAAACTACATTCTATGGCTGGATTATTAAACCGAATATGCCCCTTTTTAGTCTGGTAATCTAAGAATTAGGGAACAGATACCCTAATTGACGCGAATCCTAAAGATAGATCTATTGGGCCCAACAAGCCCTATCCAAAGTACCGGATGCTTTAGTACTTCGAATTTATCATGTTCGATGGGAGTCCCGGAATGATGGGGATATTCTATATGCATCTTGTTAAGGTCGGTTACCAGGTGTTCACCATATGAATGATATTTTTGTCTCTATGCATGGGACGTATATTTATGAGAAATGAAAATCTTGTGGTCTATTAAAATGATGGAAATGAATGATTATGATAAACTAATGAACTCACCAACCTTTTGGTTGATACTTTAAAGCATGTTTATTCTCAGGTATGAAAGAAATCTTCCGCTGTGCATTTGATCATTTTAGAGATATTACTTGGAGTCCTTCATGACATATTTCAAAAGACGTTGCATTCGAGTCGTTGAGTTCATCAAGATTATTATTAAATCAATTATAGTTTGATATATTATGAAATGGTATGCATGCCGTCAACTTTCGATGTAATGAAAGTTTGTCTTTTTAAAAACGAATGCAATGTTTGTAAAATGTATCATATAGAGGTCAAGTACCTCGCGATGTAACCAAATGTATTGTATTCGTCCTTATGGATTAGGACGGGTCGCTTCATGTATAAACGAGAACGACTCTATATGAGACGTTTTATTGAGTTTTGCAGCGGAAGATAAATAGATTACATTGTATTTAGAGCATTAAATGTTTTTAAATGAATTGGTAAGTAATGCATGAAGACTCCAAGCATGGCAAGAAATCATCATCAAAGCAGCAGATATATAGCGGAACCAATATTTAAGTACCTGAGAATAAACATACTTAAAAAGTCAACACGAGGTTGAGTGAGTTCATAGGTTTGTCATAAATAATGATTTCAGTAATAGATATAGACCACAAGATTTTTATTTATAAAAGTAGATCTCGCAGGGATCTAAAAGTAGTGCCAAGTTTGTGATATTTAGACTAAACAGTTTCAAAGTTTGCCCCGTGACAAGTTGTACTGTCCTTGTCGGTTTGAATCATTATTAAGTAATACAATGACTTGGTCAAATGTATCGGGGACGTTACTCCCGATAGGCCTACCCCCAATAATTAAGAATGCGTTATGTAAAAGCAATTAAAAATATCACAGTGGGGACTTGCAGGACATAGCCAGATATAGCACAGTTTAATAGTCGGTACTTGTGTCTAACGTGTAAAACAGTTATAAAAGTTGTGCATGTATTCTCAGCCTAAAAATATATATAAAAAGGGAGCTATGAAAACTCACGATACGATACGATAGTTTGTAGTAAATATGCATAGGATGGCACTGAACAAGTACAGAGTTGACCTCAGATTCACGAACCTATATCAAGTATATATATTAACACATGTACTTGTAATCGAATAAGTTTATATATATTATTATATATATTATTTAGTTTGTTAATATATATATATATTTATTTATACTTTTATATATTCTATATATAAATATTTATTTGATAATATAATATTAATAATGATAATGAATAAAGAGTTGTATTATTTTGTAATAACAATAATAATACTAGTAGTAAAAATGATAATAATCATGATAATAATAATAATAATAATAATAATAATAATAATAATAATAATAATAATAATAATAATAATAATAATAATAATAATAATAATAATAATAATAATAAAAATAATAATAATAATAATAGTAATAGTAAAAAATGAAAGTTCTTATAATACTAATAATAGAAATAATTAAAATGTTATATGTTAACAATAGTAATGATATTAATAATTTTTGTAATATCCATAATAATAATCATAGTAGTAATAATAATAATAATACTTAGAAATGAAAATTTTTATTTAAAATGCTAGTTTTAATAGTAAAGGCAATCTTATTAAAAGTAATAATTTAATTCAAATGATAATTTTTAATACTTATAATAATAGGAATGATAATAATAATAGTAATAATAATAATAATAATAATAATAATAATAATAATAATAATACTAGTAATTATAATGATATTAGTAATAATGATAATAATAATAATAATAACAATAATAATAATAATAATAATAATAATAATAATAATAATAATAATAATAATAATAATAATAATAATAATAATAATAATAATAATAATAATAATAATAATAATAATCTTACTTGTAACTATAGTTATGATAAATGATAACTAATATTTTTCAATAATAATATTTATAATACTTTGTAATAATAATAGTAATAGTACTAATATCAATAATAATAAGAATAATAATAATAATAATAATAATAATAATAATAATAATAATAATAATAATAATAATAATAATAATAATAATAATAATAATAATAATAATAATAGTAGTAGAAGTAGAGTGCTACCTTAAAAGCCTTTTTAAAAAATAACGCCACTGCCCAGGCTCGAACCCGAGACCTCTTGAATAACGCAAACACCCCTAAACCATTACTCCAATTTTGTTTTTTCTGTTTAATACCCGTTTTAATTTGTTTTATATTATTTTTGAATCCCAACTTCTTCTTCAATAATTCAAACGATCAGAGATCAAACAACAAGGTTTTGAATTGGTTTTAGGATTGATAAACAAAACAGAAACGATCTGTTTGAGATTGGACTTAACAGAAAACAAAAAAAAAATGAAGAACACTGCTGCTGCTGTCACGAGTTTACAAAAAAATAAATCTTGCTTTTTGATTTTGAGAACGTTTTAGATAAAGATTACAACATGAAATAGTTTTTAAATCGTTCCCAGAACCTTTACGAATCATCAATTTCAACAAAAACAACATAATGAATTTGAATTTCTCAATGAACACTTTGGTTGACTTTTAAAACCGAAACCCTTGACTCGAAAATTAAGATTCGATAGTAAAAATTGGAGATTGAGGTTTTGAAGATAGTTTGAACAAAATATTCCTAACAAGACCGCATTAACACTTCTTAAAATTGAATTCGAATTCAAGGATTTGGCAAAAAAAAGTAAAGAGGATAGAGGTTTAGAGCTGTGTTTTTATTTATTTTCTGTTTTTCTTTATCGAATTGTAGCAGGTTAATTATATAGAGTGATTGAATGTATAGTGTAGCTGTTATAATTAATCGAAATTGTATTGTAGTGATGGAATCCGACGTCTAACAGATTACAGACGAATTAGAAAATATAAAGAAAATAAATAAAGTGTAATCGTGATTTGTTACAGATTTTGTTTGAATTATAAATTGAAGTCGACTAGAATTTGCAGTTAGAAACAAGATTGAGACCAGTAGAAGAATAAAAAAAATTAAATAAAGCAAAAGCAGATCACGATAGTTTTTTTTTTAAATCAAAGTAGTTCACAATTTTAGAAAAAATTTAAAAGCAGATTTAAAAAAATGAAAAGCAGGTAAGAAAAAATAAAAAAATAAAAGCAGATGATGATTAAAAGGAAATAAATAAAAAGTGAATTACCTAATTTCTATCCTAATTTATATTAATAATTAATAATTATATTAATAATAAAAGAATAATACTTTTAATAATAATAGAATTAATATTAATAATAATAAATAATTATAATGATAATGATAAATTATTATTTATGATAATAATAATAAATGGTATTATTTTTATATTAATAATAATAACTATATTAATTTTTAATGATAATGGTAATAATAATTATGATAATAATATTAATAATCATAATAATAACTAAAGTTAAAATTTTACTACTAAATATAATAATAATGATATTATTAAATTGTAATATTTTTATAATAATAATAATAATAATAATAATAATAATAATAATAATAATAATAATAATAATAATAATAATAATAATAATAATAATAATTATTATTATTATTATTATTATTATTATTATTATTGTTATTATTATTATTATTATTATTATTATTATTATTATTATTATTATAATGCTAACTATAATGTTAATGATACTAATTTCTATTGTTGCCATATGATAATAATGATTTGTAATGATAATGATCATAATAATAATAACAAAAATAATATAACAATTTACATGTATATATACAAATATAGGGTAGTTGATATATATATATATATATATATATATATATATATATATATATATATATATATATATATATATATATATATATATATATATATATATATATATATATTTACAAATAGTTGTTCGTGAATAGTCGGAATCATATGAAATTAAGTTTAAATTTAGTCGGAAATTTCCGGGTTGTCATAATACCTACCCGTTAAAATAAATTTCGTCCCGAAATTTTTTTGTTGCCATCAATCGGAGTTGTTCGTAAATAGAAAAGGATATTTACGTTTTATGTGGTCTTCATGTTCCCAGATATACTCGGGGCCTTGTGTGAATTCCAACGGATAGAATATTGTTTTCTTTCTAGCGTTTAAATCTTATGAACCGTAATTTCTATAGGTTCTTCTATGAAGTGCATTTTATCATTAATGCGGAGGTTATCTAAAGGATTAACAAGAGTGTCATCGATTAAGTTTTCTCAAAAGGATTGATGATATTTTACAAGCCATTTCAGAAAATTGGATCCATGATATGTGTTATGAATAATTTTGAGCTTATTTAAACCTTGAGCGTTTATGACGCAATATTAGAGCAGATAAAACAGAGAGGAGTTCATGAAAATCACGGTCATGAAATTTGATAGAGATCGTCATTGTTGACAACAAGAATATCTTAATGATGAATATGAGTTGAAAAATAGAGTTTTATTACCTTTTGAATAGTATGGATAAAACAATTCGATTATAGGAAGAGTATAAGCGAAGCTATCACAAAAGAGTGAAATGAGGAAATTAAATGTTCATCTTAACTTTTGACATAGCTAAAGTTGATTTCCGGAATTCAAGGGACATAAAGCAATCTTCATAATCTTTATAAGATTTGATTATACGGTAATTAAGGAATTTTGGGATTTCTTTGATTAAATGCGGTGAATTGCCTCGATTGCTGTGTTTGGAATTTTACTATAAATTAGCTTCTTCCGTTTCATTATCTTCACCACTTCTATACTTTCTTCCTAAATTCATACTTCCAAAAGATTTGTTAATATGCTCAATCCCGTATTGATACTTGTTATTATATTGACCATATATGCAGTCATTCTTCTTTTTCATTTACCACCAGAGGAATTTGTTTTCTTCTACTATTCCATAGGGGTATTATGTTTTTAATTCTCCCGTGTCTTTACGTTGCAATACATATTGATATACACGGTTGTAGTGACCCGAACTTTTCCATGTTTATATATATTAAATGAAATTGTTATTTACATGATTAAGTGTTTCCAACATGTTAAGCAATCAAACTTGTTAAGACTTGATTATGTGAAATAGATTTCATATAGACAATTGACCACCCAAGTTGACCGGTGATTCACGAACGTTAAAACTTGTAAAAACTATATGATGTTATATATATATATATATATATATATATATATATATATATATATATAGTTAACATGGTATTATGATAAGTAAACATATCATTAAGTATATTAACAATGAACTACATATGTAAAAACAAGACTACTAACTTAAGGATTTCGAAACGAGGCATATATGTAACGATTATCGTTGTAACGACATTTAATTGTATATATATCATATTAAGATATATTAACACATCATAATATCATGATAATGTAATAATTTAACATCTCATTTGATATAATAAACAATGGGTTAACAACACTTAACATGATCGTTAACCTAAAGGCTTCAAAACAACATTTACATGTAACGACTAACGATGATTTAACGACTCAGTTAAAATGTATATACATGTAGTGTTTTAATATCTATTCATACACTTTTGAAAGACTTCAAGACACTTATCAAAATACTTCTACTTAACAAAAATGCTTACAATTACATCCTCGTTCAGTTTCATCAACAATTCTACTCGTATGCACCCGTATTCGTACTCGTACAATACACAGCTTTTAGATGTATGTACTATTGGTATATACACTCCAATGATCAGCTCTTAGCAGCCCATGAGAGTCACCTAACACATGTGGGAACCATAATTTGGAAACTAGCATGAAATATCTCATAAAATTACAAAAATATTAGTAATCATTCATGACTTATTTACAAGTAAACAAAATTACACATCCTTTATATCTAATCCATATACCAACGAACAAAAACACCTAAAAACACTTTCATTCTTCAATTTTCTTCATCTAATTTATCTCTCTCAAGTTCTATCTTTAAGTTCTAAGTGTTCTTCATAAATTCTATAAGTTCTAGTTTCATAAAATCAAGAATACTTCCAAGTTTGCTAGCTTACTTCCAATCTTGTAAAGTGATCATCCAACCTCAAGAAATCTTTCTTATTTACAGTAATATATCTTTCTAATACAAGGTAATACTCATATTCAAACTTTGATTCAATTTCTATAACTATAACAATCTTATTTCGAGTGGAAATCTTACTTGAACTTGTTTTCGTGTCATGATTCTGCTTCAAGAACTTTCAAGCCATCCAAGGATCCTTTGAAGCTAGATCTATTTTTCTCATTTCCAGTAGGTTTATCTACTAAAATTAAGGTAGTAATTATGTTCATAACATCATTCGATTCATACATATAAAACAATCTTATTCGAAGATTTAAACTTGTAATCACTAGAACATAGTTTAGTTAATTTTAAACTTGTTCGCAAATAAAGTTAATCCTTCTAACTTGACTTTTAAAATCAACTAAACACATGTTCTATATCTATATGATATGCCAACTTAATGATTTAAAACTTGGAAACACGAAAAACACCATAAAACCGGACATACACCGTCGTAGTAACATCGCGGGCTGTTTTGGGTTTGATAATTAAAAACTATGATAAACTTTGATTTAAAAGTTTTTCTTCTGAAAAAATGATTTTTCTTATGAACATGAAACTATATCCAAAAATCATGGTTAAACTCAAAGTGGAAGTATGTTTTTCAAAATGGTCATCAAGACATCGTTCTTTCGACTGAAATGACTACCTCTTACAAAAATAACTTGTAACTTATATTTATGACTATAAACCTATACTTTTTCTATTTAGTTTCATAAAATAGAGTTCAATATGAAACCATAGCAATTTGATTCACTCAAAACGGATTTAAAACGAAGAAGTTATGGGTAAAACAAGATTGGATATTTTTTGATTGTTGTAGCTACGGGAAATATTGTAACAATTCTATACAAATCATATCCTAGCTAACTTATATTGTATTATACATGTATTCTAATATATTATGTAATCTTGGGATACCATAGACACGTATGCAAATATTTTGACATATCATATCGACCCATATATATATATATTATTTGGAACAACCATAGACACTCTATATGCAGTAATGTTGGAGTTAACTATACAGGGTTGAGGTTGATTTCAAAAATATATATACTTTGAGTTGTGATCTAGCCTGAGACGTGTATACACTGGGTCGTGGATTGATTCAAGATAATATATATCGATTTATTTCTGTACATCTAACCGTAGACAATTAGTTGTAGGTTACTAACGAGGACAGCTGACTTAATAAACTTAAAATATTAAAACATATTAAAAATGTTGTAAATATGTTTTGAACATACTTTGATATATATGTACATATTTGTTATAGGTTCGTGAATCGACCAGTGGCCAAATCTTACTTCCCGACGAAGTAAAAATCTGTGAAAGTGAGTTATAGTCTTACTTTTAAAATCTAATATTTTGGGATGAGAATACATGCAGTTTTATAAATGTTTTACGAAATAGACACAAGTAAATGAAACTACATTATATGGGTGAATGATCGAAGCCGAATATGACCCTTTTTAACTTGGTAGCCTAAGAATTTGGGAACAGACCCCCAAATTGACGCGAATTCTAAAGATAGATCTATCGAACCCAACAAGCCCCATTCTGGAATTTGGAATGCTTTAGTACTTCGAAATTATCATATCCGATGGGTGTCCCGGAATTATGGGGATATTCTATATGCATCTTGTTAATGTCGGTTACCAGGTGTTCACCATATGAATGAATTTTATCTCTATGTATGGGATGTATATTGAAATATGAAATCTTGTGGTCTATTATTATGATTTGATAATATATAGGTTAAACCTATAACTCACCAACATTTTTTGTTGACGTTTTAAGCATGTTTATTCTCAGGTGATTATTAAGAGCTTCCGCTGTTGCATACTAAAATAAGGACAAGATTTGGAGTCCATGCTTGTATGATATTATGTAAAAACTGCATTCAAGAAACTTATTTTTGATGTAATATATTCTTATTGTAAACCATTATGTAATGGTCGTGTGTAAACGGTATATTTTAGATTATCATTATTTGATAATCTACGTAATGCTTTTTAAAACTTTATCGATAAAATAAAGGTTATGGTTGTTTTAAAAATGAATGCAGTCTTTGAAAAACGTCTCATATAGAGGTTAAAACCTCGCAACGAAATCAATTAATATGGAACGTTTATAATCAATATGAACGGGACATTTCAACGGTTTGTAATTTCCGTGTTGTTATCAGGATTTATATTTTCCCTTATATGTCGGAGCTCTCTGCTCTTGTTTTTCTCTTCTCGACTTTAAGTAAAACGAATAATGGTCCAGAATTCGTAGGTATGAAGTTTTAAATGAACCTAATGTTCTAAGCAGAAAGGAACGTAATATCACGATTTGATTTGTTAAATTACCAGGATCACTGAGGATAGAACTATCAAGAATATATGTTCTTGATATGTTCAGAGTTTAAGTAGAATGTAAGAGTCGTGTAACATGACAAATGATGATTATAAAGTCTATGAATCATCATCTTCCATTAAAAATTTAGCATGACTTACTGTAATATAATCACATTGGCCTGACGTCATTATATTATACTAACTCATGCTTCAATTCCCAACACTTCTTCAAAACATTTATAATTTAAACTTGAATTTTACAGAATATTAAAACAGTTTCCTTTATGATGTATTAAAGATATCGCAAGAGATAATTAATTGCGGACAAGAATCGTTATGAAGATATCTTCAGAAATATAGAGGATATTTATAACGAAAGATACGAAGATATCTTAGATTTTTCTAAGATCAAATGATAATGACGAAAATTCTTCTGTAAGGATTTAAGATATGTAAGAAGATCTTCTGTGATTTTCTTCAGAAATCGAAATCATCTAGATTCTTTGGGTATAGGTTTAATCTTTGTGATTTATCCACAGCTTCCTTTATGTTTTGCTCAATCCGTTTTTCAATACCAGATTTTCTTTTGAGCTTTTCCAACACACAATTCTTTATTATCAAGCTTTTGGTCATTAAGACTGTCTATAGCTTTTGCTGCTTCATCAGCATTATTAAGGTTAACGAGTCTGAATCATTGGTTATCAATCCGAAGTATTTTAAAAAATTTAGAGTTGAAGTGTTTATGCGTAGAGTGTATCCATCAATGGATCTAATGGTTGACGAATAGACGTAGTTGATTTCAAAAGTAACGAATGATAATTTCGATGGTTTGATGTGATAATTCATCGCAGAATACGAATGAATATCATTCATGAATGTAGTGATCTTTAGGAAGATATGCCAAAATTAGAATATGTAATTGAATTTTTATGAAAATGGTTGTTCTGATATGCCAAAATTAGAATATGTCACCGAAGAACAACCACTTGCTAAATCTTTACTTGGATTCTGATATGCCAAAATTAGAATATGTAATTGAATTTTTATGAAAATGGTTGTTCTTCGGTGAACAGATACATATATCTGTGGATGTAAGTAGAATAGTTACTGACTATTGAATCAGAATTGAAGAATGTACAATGTAACATATTAATGTGAGATATAAATATTTCTCGGGTATTACCTACCCGTTAAAATATTTTCACAATTAACAGTTTGTACAAAAGAATTTTAATTACAATCTTTATGAAAATATAACTACATATATATTTTCCTTCAGATGTAATCATGGATTTAATGAGTTGATATAATATTAAACTCATTTGATTTATGGTTGAAACGAGAATGAATAATCTCCAAAACTTTAGGGATTATATAATCGTCGGGGAATATTTCTTTAATGAAGTTATGAATCAATACTTCATCGTTCATTGTTAATGATATACCTCGGTATATGATGTAGGTGTTTGTGGAATCCTTTTGAACTTCGCAAGGCATGAATAATATTTTCAAAAAGGTTTCGAGTACATCGGAAATGAAAGTATACAATCAAACATGTATTTGAATAATGAACTTGGTTTATTATGAAATGGAGTTTATTGTGTTGAAGCAGTGATTAACGATTGCTAAGTCATTTACGAAGGATGTACATCATAGCATATTAGTGATATGAATTAACCAAGTAGTACATACTAGTTAAGATTCACACGTAATACCTTAGTACGAAAAGATTTATTATTGTTCCAAATCATATATATATATATATATATATATATATATATATATATATATATATATATATATATATATATATATATAAAGTATACATATATAATTCTTCAGGAAGAATGAGTCAATACATCTTAACTCATTATTACTAATATTCTTCGGTGACTGTGGTGTTGATGTCTTCTGTAATTTCGGAGTGTGCGGAGCTTGTGATGCTGCTGATGCTTTCAGTGTTTGCGGTGCTGGTGATGTGGGCGGTACTGCTGGTACTGGTGATGCTGGTTATGCTGCTGGTGCTCTTAGATTTTGCACCATATTCTCCAGAGCCACTACTCGAGTACGAAGTTCGTTGACTTCTTCTATTATTCCGGGATGATTGGCGGTTCGGAAAAGGGGATGAATAAGATCTAGAATTCTAGGTATTATATATTCGTAACGGGATATCCTGGAAATGAGGGTGAAAATGGTGTTCCGGATTGGTTCGACGGTAAGTGCTTCAGGTTCTTCGCCAATAGGGCAATGTGGTGGGTGAAAAGGATCACCTTCTTCACTTCTCCATTGATTAAGTAGACTATGAACCCATCCCCAATTCATCCAAAATAGATGATGGCTAATTGGTTCGTTTGTTCCTGTTACGCTGCCATTGGAGCTCAGGAGTTCGAGGAATCAAGTTAGAAATCCATATTATGTGTTTGGAATAGGGTTTGATATGAAATGGGTGTTGGATACTGAATGATATATTCGTCTCCTTGAATACATATATATTGCAAAAAAAATTCCGTAATTTACTTAGGAAATTTCGGAAAAGTGTTAGACAAAGTCTATTGGGATAGATATGATAAGATATGATGTGTCTATACTCCACTTATGCAATAATTGCAGTATGACGTGTCTAGATTAAAAATAATAAGTATGTAATCAGATAAACTTTCGATTAAAGACTTTCAATTCGTAATGGCCTATTCAGGTCTAGGGGCTATCCTTTAAATCGGTAATCCAAACTCTTCCATTCTAGAGTTTCCTAGACGCCATCCATCAAGAAAGTTTAATGATCAAAAATAACGATAAAACAAAGATTTTGAAAGTAATGAATATGAATAGTGATGACTTTATAATGTCTTTGAGATTTTCGATAACCCAATGACATTTTCTGGTTCGCAAACCGATGCATAAAGGCATAAGGCATATAGGTACATGATATAACAGGGAGTTATATACATTTGAGTATGAATAGTAACAAATATAGGAGTTTCAAAAATCATGGATAATATTTCATGTAATACATATGTAATACACAAAACTATGATAGATGACATAGGAATGTTGAGAATTTCAGAAATCTTGGTGTCGCATTTAAATGTGGTGGCGGAATTGGATAGTTCCTAGGAGAGTGAGCAGAGTTCTTAGATTGGCTCGGCATTCTAAAAAGATTAAAGAATTTAATTAGTAAAGTTTCTAAGGTATAGTGTAGCATTTAGCAAGTAAAGACAACAATTAAAGGCACTATGGTCAAGGAAAGTTGTAGTCCTACATTGCTAAGGTACCTAATTGTATAAGGCACACACAAAATACAATCCTGGTTCTATACAACAACACTGCTCTGATACCATTTCGGTCACACCCCCAAATAGGGTCTGGGGTATTTGTGACTAATTATATCAAATCACAGTTGTATAAACGAGAACGACTCTATATGAGACGTTTTATTGAGTTTTGCAGTGAAAGATA